>NC_088217.1:12382529-12472529 GCF_036934945.1 Oncorhynchus masou masou | reverse complement strand
TCTCTCTCTCCGTGTCTCTCTCTCCGTGTGTGTCTCTCTCTCTCCGTGTGTCTCTCTCTCTCTCCGTGTGTCTCTCTCTCCGTGTCTCTTTCTCTCCGTGTCTCTCTCTCCGTGTGTCTCTCTCTCTCCGTGTGTCTCTCTCTCCGTGTGTCTCTCTCTCCGTGTGTCTCTCTCTCCGTGTCTCTCTCTCCGTGTGTCTCTCTCTCCGTGTCTCTCTCTCTCCGTGTCTCTCTCTCCGTGTCTCTCTCTGTGTGTCTCTCTCTCTCCGTGTGTCTCTCTCCGTGTGTCTCTCTCCGTGTGTCTCTCTCCGTGTGTCTCTCTCCGTGTCTCTCTCCGTGTGTCTCTCTCTCTCCGTGTCTCTCTCTCCTTGTGTCTCTCTCCGTGTGTCTCTCTCTCTCCGTGTCTCTCTCTCCGTGTCTCTCTCTCCGTGTCTCTCTCTCTCTCTCCGTGTCTCTCTCTCCCCATGTCTCTCTCTCCGTGTCTCTCTCTCTCTCCGTGTGTCTCTCTCCGTGTGTCTCTCTCTCTCTCTCTCTGTGTCTTTCTCTCTCCGTGTCTCTCTCTCTCTCCCCGTGTCTCTCTCTCTCTCCGTGTCTCTGTGTGTGTATAGATTGCAGCAGGGATGGCATACGTAGAGAGAATGAACTACGTCCACAGAGACCTCAGGGCTGCCAACATCCTGGTCGGGGACAACCTGGCATGTAAAGTGGCCGACTTCGGTTTGGCCCGCCTCATAGAGGACAACGAGTACACTGCTAGACAGGGTAAGGCTTCAGTCAACGAGTACACTGGTAGACAGGGTAATGCTTCAGTCAACGAGTACACTGCTAGACAGGGTAAGGCTTCAGTCAACGAGTACACTGGTAGACAGGGTAATGCTTCAGTCAACGAGTACACTGCTAGACAGGGTAAGGCTTCAGTCAATGAGTACATTGCTGGACAGGGTAAGGCTTCAGTCAATGAGTACACTGCTGGACAGGGTAAGGCTTCAGTCAACGAGTACACTGCTGGACAGGGTAAGGCTTCAGTCAACGAGTACACTGCTAAACAGGGTAAGGCTTCAGTCAACGAGTACACTACTAGACAGGGCAAGGCTTCAGTACCCTGCCAGACAGGGTAAGGCTTCAGTACACTGCTAGACAGGGTAAGGCTTCAGTACACTGCCAGACAGGGTAAGGCTTCAGTACCCTGCCAGACAGGGTAAGGCTTCAGTACACTGCTAGACAGGGTAAGGCTTCAGTACACTGCTAGACAGGGTAAGGCTTCAGTACACTGCTAGACAGGGTAAGGCTTCAGTACACTACTAGACAGGGTAAGGCTTCAGTACACTACTAGACAGGGCAAGGCTTCAGTACACTACTAGACAGGGCAAGGCTTCAGTACACTACTAGACAGGGCAAGGCTTCAGTACACTGCTAGACAGGGTAAGGCTTCAGTACACTGCTAGACAGGGTAAGGCTTCAGTACACTACTAGACAGGGCAAGGCTTCAGTACACTACTAGACAGGGCAAGGCTTCAGTACACTACTAGACAGGGTAAGGCTTCAGTACCCTGCCAGACAGGGTAAGGCTTCAGTACACTGCTAGACAGGGTAAGGCTTCAGTACACTGCTAGACAGGGCAAGGCTTCAGTACTCAGTACCCTGACAGACAGGGTAAGGCTTCAGTACTCAGTACCCTGACAGACAGGGTAAGGCTTCAGTACTCAGTACCCTGCCAGACAGGGTAAGGCTTCAGTCAAGGCCAAATCTGTAGTTGTGTGTCCTAAACCTGGTCTTGGAGGACCCCTGTTTATCCTGGTCTTGGAGGACCCCTGTTTATCCTGGTCTTGGAGGACCCCTGTTTATCCTGGTCTTGGAGGACCCCTGTTTATCCTGGTCTTAGAGGACCCCTGTTTATCCTGGTCTTAGAGGACCCCTGTTTATCCTGGTCTTAGAGGACCCCTGTTTATCCTGGTCTTAGAGGACCCCTGTTTATCCTGGTCATGGAGGACCCCTGGTCTTAGAGGACCCCTGTGTATCCTGGTCTTGGAGAACCCCTGTTTATCCTGGTCTTAGAGGACCCCTGTTTATCCTGGTCATGGAGGACCCCTGGTCTTAGAGGACCCCTGTTTATCCTGGTCTTGGAGGACCCCTGTTTATCCTGGTCTTAGAGGACCCCTGTTTATCCTGGTCTTAGAGGACCCCTGTTTATCCTGGTCTTGGAGGACCCCTGTTTATCCTGGTCTTGGAGGACCTCTGTTTATCCTGGTCTTGGAGGACCCCTGGTCTTAGAGGACCCCTGTTTATCCTGGTCTTAGAGGACCCCTGTTTATCCTGGTCTTGGAGGATCCCTGTTTATCCTGGTCTTGGAGGACCCCTGTTTATCCTGGTCTTAGAGGACCCCTGTTTATCCTGGTCTTAGAGGACCCCTGGTCTTAGAGGACCCCTGTTTATCCTGTTCTTAGAGGACCCCTGTTTATCCTGGTCTTAGAGGACCCCTGTTTATCCTGGTCTTAGAGGACCCCTGTTTATCCTGGTCTTGGAGGACCCCTGTTTATCCTGGTCTTGGAGGACCCCTGTTTATCCTGGTCTTAGAGGACCCCTGTTTATCCTGGTCTTAGAGGACCCCTGTTTATCCTGGTCTTGGAGGACCCCTGTTTATCCTGGTCTTGGAGGACCCCTGTTTATCCTGGTCTTAGAGGATCCCTGTTTATCCTGGTCTTAGAGGACCCCTGTTTATCCTGGTCTTAGAGGACCCCTGTTTATCCTGGTCATGGAGGACCCCTGGTCTTAGAGGACCCCTGTTTATCCTGGACTTAGATGACCCCTGTTTATCCTGGTCTTGGAGGACCCCTGTTTATCCTGGTCTTGGAGGACCCCTTTTTATCCTGGTCTTAGAGGACCCCTGTTTATCCTGGTCTTGGAGGACCCCTGGTCTTAGAGGACCCCTGTTTATCCTGGTCTTAGAGGACCCCTGTTTATCCTGGTCTTAGAGGACCCCTGTTTATCCTGGTCTTAGAGGACCCCTGTTTATCCTGGTCTTAGAGGACCCCTGTTTATCCTGGTCTTGGAGGACCCCTGTTTATCCTGGTCTTGGAGGACCCCTGTTTATCCTGGTCTTAGAGGATCCCTGTTTATCCTGGTCTTAGAGGACCCCTGTTTATCCTGGTCTTAGAGGACCCCTGTTTATCCTGGTCATGGAGGACCCCTGGTCTTAGAGGACCCCTGTTTATCCTGGTCTTAGATGACCCCTGTTTATCCTGGTCTTGGAGGACCCCTGTTTATCCTGGTCTTGGAGGACCCCTGTTTATCCTGGTCTTGGAGGACCCCTGTTTATCCTGGTCTTGGAGGACCCCTGGTCTTAGAGGACCCCTGTTTATCCTGGTCTTAGAGGACCCCTGTTTATCCTGGTCTTGGGGGACCCCTGTTTATCCTGGTCTTGGAGGACCCCTGTTTATCCTGGTCTTAGAGGACCCCAGTTTATCCTGGTCTTGGAGGACCCCTGGTCTTAGAGGACCCCTGTTTATCCTTGTCTTGGAGGACCCCTGTTTATCCTGGTCTTGGAGGACCCCTGTTTATCCTGGTCTTGGAGGACCCCTGTTTATCCTGGTCTTGGAGGACCCCTGTTTATCCTGGTCTTAGAGGACCCCTGGTCTTAGAGGACCCCTGTTTATCCTGGTCTTAGAGGAACCCTGTTTATCCTGGTCTTGGAGGACCCCTGTTTATCCTGGTCTTAGAGGACCCCTGGTCTTAGAGGACCCCTGTTTATCCTGGTCTTGGAGGACCCCTGTTTATCCTGGTCTTAGAGGTCCCCTGGTCTTAGAGGACCCCTGTTTATCCTGGTCTTAGAGGACCCCTGTTTAACCTGGTCTTAGAGGACCCCTGTTTATCCTGGTCTTGGAGGACCCCTGTTTATCCTGGTCTTGGAGGACCCCTGTTTATCCTGGTCTTGGAGGACCCCTGTTTATCCTGGTCTTAGAGGACCCCTGTTTATCCTGGTCTTAGAGGACCCCTGTTTATCCTGGTCTTAGAGGACCCCTGTTTATCCTTGTCATGGAGGACCCCTGGTCTTAGAGGACCCCTGTGTATCCTGGTCTTGGAGAACCCCTGTTTATCTTGGTCTTAGAGGACCCCTGTTTATCCTGGTCATGGAGGACCCCTGGTCTTAGAGGACCCCTGTTTATCCTGGTCTTGGAGGACCCCTGTTTATCCTGGTCTTAGAGGACCCCTGTTTATCCTGGTCTTGGAGGACCCCTGTTTATCCTGGTCTTGGAGGACCTCTGTTTATCCTGGTCTTGGAGGACCCCTGGTCTTAGAGGACCCCTGTTTATCCTGGTCTTAGAGGACCCCTGTTTATCCTGGTCTTTGAGGATCCCTGTTTATCCTGGTCTTGGAGGACCCCTGTTTATCCTGGTCTTAGAGGACCCCTGTTTATCCTGGTCTTAGAGGACCCCTGGTCTTAGAGGACCCCTGTTTATCCTTTTCTTAGAGGACCCCTGTTTATCCTGGTCTTAGAGGACCCCTGTTTATCCTGGTCTTAGAGGACCCTGTTTATCCTGGTCTTGGAGGACCCCTGTTTATCCTGGTCTTGGAGGACCCCTGTTTATCCTGGTCTTAGAGGACCCCTGTTTATCCTGGTCTTAGAGGACCCCTGTTTATCCTGGTCTTAGAGGACCCCTGTTTATCCTGGTCTTGGAGGACCCCTGTTTATCCTGGTCTTAGAGGATCCCTGTTTATCCTGGTCTTAGAGGACCCCTGTTTATCCTGGTCTTAGAGGACCCCTGTTTATTTCATGGAGGACCCTGGTCTTAGAGGACCCCTGTTTATCCTGGAGGACCCCTGTTTATCCTGGTCTTGGAGGACCCCTGTTTATCCTGGTCTTAGAGGACCCCTGTTTATCCTGGTCTTGGAGGACCCCTGGTCTTAGAGGACCCCTGTTTATCCTGGTCTTGGAGGACCCCTGTTTATCCTGGTCTTGGAGGACCCCTGTTTATCCTGGTCTTAGAGGACCCCTGTTTATCCTGGTCTTGGAGGACCCCTGTTTATCCTGGTCTTGGAGGACCCTTGTTTATCCTGGTCTTGGAGGACCCCTGTTTATCCTGGTCTTAGAGGATCCCTGTTTATCCTGGTCTTAGAGGACCCCTGTTTATCCTGGTCTTAGAGGACCCCTGTTTATCCTGGTCATTGGTCTTAGAGGACCCCTGTTTATCCTGGTCTTAGATGACCCCTGTTTATCCTGGTCTTGGAGGACCCCTGTTTATCCTGGTCTTGGAGGACCCCTGTTTATCCTGGTCTTGGAGGACCCCTGTTTATCCTGGTCTTGGAGGACCCCTGGTCTTAGAGGACCCCTGTTTATCCTGGTCTTAGAGGACCCCTGTTTATCCTGGTCTTAGAGGACCCCTGGTCTTAGAGGACCCCTGTTTATCCTGGTCTTGGAGGACCCCTGTTTATCCTGGTCTTGGAGGACCCCTGTTTATCCTGGTCTTAGAGGACCCCTGGTCTTAGAGGACCCCTGTTTAACCTGGTCTTGGAGGACCCCTTTTTATCCTGGTCTTGGAGGACCCCTGGTCTTAGAGGACCCCTGTTTATCCTGGTCTTAGAGGACCCCTGTTTATCCTGGTCTTAGAGGACCCCTGTTTAACCTGGTCTTGGAGGACCCCTGTTTATCCTGGTCTTGGAGGACCCCTATTATCCTGGTTTTCTTTCCAACTGGTCTCGGGGTGTAAAGTGAACAACTTTAGCCTGCCGCTCCCTCCTCATAGAAGATAATGTGTACATCGCCAGACAGGGTTCTGCTCTGGTCTGGGTCCAATATCTCTATGTAATGTATGTCCTAAGCCTGTTTTAGAGGACCCCTGCTTCACCTGGTCTCTTGATTACTTGTGTTTATTGTTTTTAAAGTTGTTAGATGCAGACTTTGTGACTTCAGGGATTGTAATAAAGGGGCTAAATAGCTTCAGGAAAATGTACTAATTCTGACTCTGTGAAAGGTCAAGTTTTCCATTTGGCAGACTGTAGAGAGGCTCAACTCTAGCCTTGTTTTTAGGAAAATAGGCTTGTATTGATGTATTCTAGTTAAAACAGTGACATTTTGGCTACCATGGTCTTTTATCAGAGTGTGTCATCAATCAGGGTTTTGTTTCCCCAGGTGCCAAGTTCCCCATTAAGTGGACAGCGCCAGAGGCTGCACTCTACGGACGCTTCACCATCAAGTCAGATGTCTGGTCATTCGGGGTCCTGCTCACTGAACTGGCCACTAAAGGCAGAGTCCCATATCCAGGTACCGGTGACTTTTCTTCATGAAAACATTAAGACAAGTAGTTACACACTCTGCTCACAATAGGTATAAAACACCAATGTGTTGACACACAATGCCTCTTCAGGTTTACATATACAGTGTACTTCAAATCAAATGTATTTGTCATACATACACATGGTTAGCAGATGTTAATGCGAGTGTAGCTAAATGCTTGTGCTTCTAGTTCCGACAATGCAGTAATAACCAACGAGTAATCTAACCGAACAATTCCACAACTACTACCTTATATACACAAGTGTAAAGGGATAAAGAATATGTACATAAAGATATATGAATGAGTGATGGTACAGAACGGCATAGGCAAGATGCAGTAGATGGTATAGAGTACAGTATATACATATGAGATGAGTAATGTAGGGTATATAAACATAAAGCGGCATAGTTTAAAGTGGCTCGTGATACATTACATCAAGATGGCAAGATGCAGTAGATGATATAGATTACAGTATATACATATGAGATGAGTAATCTATACTTTGTTTACATATACAGTATACTTTGTTTACATATACAGTGTACTTTGATTACATATACAGTATACTTTGTTTACATATACAGTATACTTTGTTTACATATACAGTATACTTTGTTTACATATACAGTATACTTTGTTTACATATACAGTATACTTTGTTTACATATACAGTATACTTTGTTTACATATACAGTGTACTTTGATTACATATACAGTGTACTTTGATTACATATACAGTGTACTTTGATTACATATACAGTGTACTTTGATTACATATACAGTATACTTTGTTTACATATACAGTATACTTTGTTTACATATACAGTATACTTTGTTTACATATACAGTATACTTTGTTTACATATACAGTGTACTTTGATTACATATACAGTATACTTTGTTTACATATACAGTATACTTTGTTTTTACAGTGTACTTTGTTTATACAGTGTACTTTGTTTACTTATTATACTTTGTTTACATATACAGTATACTTTGATTACATATTGTACTTTTTACATATACAGTATACTGTGTACAGTATACTTTGTTTACATATGTTTACATATACAGTATACTTTGTTTACATATACAGTATACTTTGTTTACATATATACTTTGATTACATATACAGTATACTTTGATTACATATTTACATATACAGTATACTTTGATTACATATACAGTATACTTTGATTACATTACAGTATACTTTGATTACATATTTACATATACAGTATACTTTGTTTACATATACAGTATACTTTGATTACATATACAGTGTACTTTGATTACATATACAATATACTTTGTTTACATATACAGTATACTTTGTTTACATATACAGTATACTTTGTTTACATATACAGTATACTTTGATTACATATACAGTATACTTTGATTACATATACAGTATACTTTGTTTACATATACAGTATACTTTGTTTACATATACAGTATACTTTGTTTACATATACAGTATACTTTGATTACATATACAGTATACTTTTGATTACATATACATATACTTTGTTTACATATACTACTTTGATTACATATACAGTACTTTGATTACTTTGATTACATATACAGTATACTTTGTTTACATTACATATACAGTGTACTTTTGATTACATATACAGTATACTTTGTTTACATATACAGTATACTTTGTTTACATATACATACTTTGTTTACATATACAGTACTTTGTTTACATATACAGTGTTTACATATACAGTATACTTTGTTTACATATACAGTGTAGTATACTTTGTTTACATTACATATACTTTGTTTACATATACAGTGTACTTTGTTTACATATACAGTATACTTTGTTTACATATACAGTGTACTTTGTTTACATATACAGTATACTTTGTTTACATATACATACTTTGTTACATATACATATACAGTACTTTGATTACATATACAGTATACTTTTTACATATACAGTGTACTTTGTTTACATATACAGTGTACTTTGTTTTATACAGTGTACTTTGTTTACATATACAGTATACTTTGATTATACAGTATACTTTGTTTACATATACAGTGTACTTTGTTTACATATACAGTGTACTTTGTTTACATATACAGTATACTTTGTTTACATATACAGTATACTTTGTTTACATATACAGTGTACTTTGACTAAACAGTCGTCCAAGATGAGGAGTTGCATACTTTGAAGGAAGTGAAGGGTTGGTCTTTTTTCTGTGTGTTTATTTCTAATATAAATTAGAGGAGGGGTGTTGGATTGAATGCTATGTTATTTTCAGTGATTATTTGATTTCCTAGTGGAATCATGTGGAGTACAAAAGTTGAACAGGTTTTATAGAAAAACACTGTCGAACGTGTTTCTCTCTCTTCTCTCCCTCTATTTATTTATTTATCTATCCCCTCCATACACTGTCTTCAGGCATGGTGAACCGGGAGGTGTTGGATCAGGTGGAGCGTGGCTACCGGATGCCCTGCCCTGCTGAGTGCCCAGCCTCCATGCACGAGCTCATGCTCACCTGCTGGAGGAAGGACGCAGAGGAGCGGCCCACCTTCGAGTACCTGCAGGGCTTCCTGGAGGACTACTTCACCTCCACTGAGCCCCAGTACCAGCCTGGGGAGAACCTATAAGGCTCAGGGACATCCCCCGGGCCTTATGGATGGACTTTCCCACCCCCTGCCCAATGCCCACCCATGTCGCTGCCCACCCCTCTCACTGCACCCTGTTCATGGGTCAGGTTTGTGTTATTTCCCAAATGTAATGGATTATGGTTAAGGTTGGTTTAGGAGTGGGAAGAAAATAGGAGCTGATCCTAGACCTGTTGTTATGGGTGACTTCTAACCTGGAGCTACAAAGACAGGTTTTGTGGGGACTGTCATAATGGTTGAGGGTTGGGACTGATGCGAAAGGTGCTGATCCTAGATCTGTGGAGGAAAGATGGTAAGTGTCCTAATGTGGAGTAAGGTGCAGTTGCCCCTGGATGCTGATGTTGGGTCAGTTTAGCAATTTCTCCACTAATGGTTAAGATCAGGGGAGAGGAAGCTGATCCTAGATCTGTAGCTAGGAGAAACTTCAACCCGAAGTATCCTAAGGAAGGACGGAGGATAGTGAGATGGAACATGGCCACTGTTTTGACCCTCCCTCTCTGTCCTCGTCCCTTTCTCATCAAAGGCTTTGCCCGGAATCCCTTCAAAGTTTTCCCAACGTGTGCACTTGTGCACAACCTGTCAAGCATTGATTTAGTGTAAGCATTGGCTATACTAGAGGAAGTCTCCCTCATTGTTGAAATCCGCCCTCATTGTTGAAATCCTCAAGGGGGGAGTGTGCAAGTGCACACTTGCAAGTTTGGAGAAATTAGAAGCAGCCACAGCATCTGACCCCTCCACCTCCTCTCCTCTTGCAGAGCGCTGCCAACGTGGCGCTGGTGCCGAAGGAACGTCCGTCTGTTTTTCCTCTCTCTCGTGCATACCAAATGGCTCCCTATTCCCTACGTACATGTAGTGCACTACTTTTGACCAGAGCCCTATGGGAATAGGGTCAGAAATAGGACCCCAGGGCTCAGGTCAAGAATGGTGCACTATGTAGAGAATAGGAAGCCATTAGGGATGTAACTTCTGTGGGTCTGTCTCCCTTTCTTCTTCTATTTCCTCCTCCTCTCTCTCTCCCTTTCTTTGTCTATTTCCTCCTCTCTCTCTCCCTTTCTTTGTCTATTTCCTCCTCTCTCTCTCTCCCTTTGTCTATTTCCTCCTCTCTCTCTCCCTTTCTTTGTCTATTTCCTCTCTCTCTCTCCCTTTCTTTGTCTATTTTCCTCCTCTCCCTTTGTCTATTCCCTCCCTTTCTCCCTTTCTTTGTCTATTTTCTCTCCCTTTCTTTGTCTATTTCCTCTCTCTCTCTTTCCCTTTTTTTTGTCTATTTCCCCTCTCTCTCTCTCTCTCCCTTTCTTTGTCTATTTCCTCCTCTCTCTCTCCCTTTCTTTGTCTATTTCCTCTCTCTCCCTTTCTTTGTCTATTTCCTCTCTCTCTCCCTTTCTTTGTCTATTTCCTCCTCTCTCTCTCTCTCTCTCCCTTTCTTTGTCTATTTCCTCTCTCTCTCCCTTTCTTTGTCTATTTCCTCCTCTCTCTCTCCCTTTCTTTGTCTATTTCCTCCTCTCTCTCTCTCCCCTTTCTTTGTCTATTTCCTCCTCTCTCTCTCCCTTTCTTTGTCTATTTCCTCCTCTCTCTCTCTCTCTCTCCCTTTCTTTGTCTATTTCCTCCTCTCTCTCTCCCTTTGTCTATTTCCTCCTCCCTCTCTCTCTTTCTTTGTCTATTTCCTCCTCTCTCTTTCTTTGTCTATTTCCTCCTCTCTCTCTCTCTCCCTTTCTTTGTCTATTTCCTCCTCTCTCTCCCTTTCTTTGTCTATTTCCTCTCTCTCTCTCTCTCTCTCTTTCTTTGTCTATTTCCTCCTCTCTCTCCCTTTGTCTATTTCCTCCTCTCTCTCTCTTTCTTTGTCTATTTCCTCCACTCTCTCTCCTTTTCTTTGTCTATTTCCTCCTCTCTCTCTCCCTTTCTTTGTCTATTTCCTCCTCTCTCTCTCCCTTTGTCTATTTCCTCCTCTCTCTCTCCCTTTCTTTGTCTATTTCCTCCTCTCTCTCCTTTTCTTTGTCTATTTCCTCCTCTCTCTCCCTTTCTTTGTCTATTTCCTCCTCTCTCCCTTTGTCTATTTCCTCCTCTCTCTCTCCCTTTCTTTGTCTATTTCCTCCTCTCTCTCTCTCTCTCTCCCTTTCTTTGTCTATTTCCTCCTCTCTCTCTCTTTCTTTGTCTATTTCCTCCACTCTTTCTCCTTTTCTTTGTCTATTTCCTCCTCTCTCTCTCCTTTTCTTTGTCTATTTCCTCCTCTCTCTCTCCCTTTCTTTGTCTATTTCCTCCTCTCTCTCTCCCTTTGTCTATTTCCTCCTCTCTCTCTCTCTTTCTTTGTCTATTTCCTCCACTCTCTCTCCTTTTCTTTGTCTATTTCCTCCTCTCTCTCTCCTTTTCTTTGTCTATTTCCTCCTCTCTCTCCAGTATTCTCTAGTGCTGCTTCCTCCAGGTCTCTCTCCTTTTCTTTGTCTATTTCCTCCTCTCTCTCCAGTATTCTCTAGTGCTGCTTCCTCCAGGTCTCTCTCCTTTTCTTTGTCTATTTCCTCCTCTCTCTCCAGTATTCTCTAGTGCTGCTTCCTCCAGGTCTCTCTCACATTGAATTTTTTGAAAGTTTTTATTTGTTTTGTTGTCTAAATATGCTGCTTCTTTCTTTCTTCCTCTGTCAATAAAATGTTGTAAAGCTCCCAGACAGTTTCACATGAAATGTATCGGATGACAGCATTGTATACTCATAGAAGTGATGTCAAGCGTACTGTGTGCTAATAGACTCCCTGCTAGTACAATTGCACCTGGGTCATGTTCACGATTTAAAAACATTTTGCAACAGAAAATGAAAATGTAGGGTTTGTTATTAGATAAGCCCTCTTTGTTCATGTCTTTTCCTGTCCGTTGAGTTCCATCGGGTGCCTATTGAACACAGCTCTGTTTGTTGTTGTTGTTGTGTGCAATCACCCTGAGATTATTGTGACTTAGTTGTACAATCATTAGAACGGCAAATTGAGGACCCCAAAACTTTAATTCTTAAATGCATTCCTTTTAATGTGGTTTGAGAAATAAGCAGGGTACTGAGACAGTCAAATATGAAGGATTGCAAACGTGCACAATGAGTTAAATGCTGTGTGAATTCCTGTGTGTGGGTCAATTCAATCCCTAAATCTTTGCTAATCAAATCTGGCACTAGAACCTATGCATCTTTAAATAATAACCCCTTTCATCCCTTATTGGGATTTAGGTGGCTTTTTTATCCCCACAACTAAATATTTTTTGCTAATTAAGTATTAATATGTTTGATTAGAAAGCCCCTTGGACTTGTGAAATCCCTTATAAATCGTAACATTGCCACAATCATTCACAGGCAGAAAGACTGATGGGGAATTATACACCATTTTTACACTATTGTGCTCACCCAAACTATACTGTCACGAACCATACCACTATGGTGGATGTGAAACCAGGCCAGTACAGCTCGGCTAAGCTCAGTAGTGGGAAAAAGGTTTGAGTGATTTGGTGTTCTAAACTGACAATGAGAGGGACCTGCAGGGGGCGGTGCTGTCATTTTGGGTTCTAGTGCAGATATCACTGATCTAACACAGTAAGATTGGTGAAAGCAATGGAGTGGAAACCATGTCTTCACCAATCCACTCACTTACATATCAGTGATTACCTCAAATAAGGGAGGAAGGTAGGAAGGATGCATTTTATAGATATCCGAACAGGGCCTAGGACTATTTCAATGGATCTGGAGGACATTAGGTATGATGTATATACAGTCAATTCTGCCATCTAACCTCAGCCAGTAGAATGCATGTATTAGTGATATATTGTAACTAATACACCTCCCAGCAACACAACATTAAGGGCTCGTTTCCCAGACCTAGATGAAAGCTGGAATCCAGTTGAAACTGCCACGGCTGTTTGTGATATTACAAAGAAGAAGTTACTGCAAACAACAAACTCAACCCCCCTGGACATCATTGCACATGTGATAGAACAGCAGTTATATGCATGTTTTGTATGTTTGTTTTCACGGCCACTGTTATTGGTTTTGTTTTGTTGACGAAGCGGAGCGATGCTCCCCAGCTCTGCATCGGCAACAAAACAAAAACCAGAACAACGGCTGGAGGGGCAGGCAGACGGCGCTGTTTCCCTTGCAGCAAATTTCACCTTCAAGCCTAGTCCTGGACCAAAGGGCTTGTTAAAAAAAGTGTTTCTTAGTGAGAAACTAGGCTTAATCTGTGTCTGGGGAAACCAGCCCTAAGTGAGTGTCTCCAAATTTTCTTCTGCTCCCTCTTGAAACTGTAGTACCAGTTCATTTCTGCCTTGCGATGCCTTGGGTTTTCACAAGGTGAAACATCTGGGCTGCAGAGAGTAGCTTTCAGTGTTTTCCAACCGGTACATTTTGATCAACCTTGATTTAACTGGAATGTAGCATGATCTGAGAGTGACACATGACAAATATATTTCTTGAGAGACGCTGCAAAGTGTTACGTCTCAAAGGAGAAAGACACGGGAACTTAAAACTAGGTTTGTACAATTCCAGTAACTTTCCCTAAATTCCCAGGTTTTCCAGAAATCCTAGTTGGAGGATTACGGATTTTCTGCTTACTTCCTCTGATATTTTGGGAAAATTTCTGGAATTTTGCAATTCTAAACCTCTACTGCTAAAGACAACCAAAAGACCTCGAAAGAAGAAACCGAATTGGTCCACACTTGGTCTTATGTGAAATGGCTAGTGGATTTGCATTGTTCAGTTCAACTGATTGCACTGGCCCTGGAAGCCTACTGCATTTTGTGCCAATGAAAGCCATATATATATATTTGTACTGCTGTCCATGTACATAGTGTACTTTTGTTACGCCTGAACTCACTGTAGTTGAATGGGCAACCAATCAACCTGATGTACTAGTCTATAACTACCAGTGGGACAGACGATGTTAACGGTTCATTGGCATGACACGGTTCGGCCTACGATTTTTCAACTGACTATCTTCCACCCCGACACAGTATGCTACCAAGTCGATGAAACCTGTATAGCGAGGATTTTAATAATTTAAACTCTAGCTAATTCTAGAGCTATTTAGCATGCTGTTGTATTTAGTCAAATAAGGATGATCTTGATCATTGGCTAGTCTGTATTTGTACTGTACCTTGAGAATGCGTGTTTACTTTTGGATTAGGGACGGGGAGGTGACTCTGGGGAGAAGAATCTTCCAAATGTTTGTGCCATCAACTGATACTGCTCTTTTGTATTGATTCGACAATGTCAGATGGTCTTTTTCAACCGCAGGTGTCACACACTGTATATTTACCCCCAGTAGGATGCATTTTGTATCGTCCCTTTTCAAGAAGCCAATCTGCATAGTGCATTCATTGCTGTTTGTTTGTGTAGGAGTAGTTTGGTCCCAGGGTAGAAGCAGTAGTACCATTTTGAAGCTATGATGAACTGCCTACTTGATCATGCATTAGTTTTCTCTGGTCTAGATGGGTCATATGAGTGCACTGAGGTGAGACCCTGGCCCTTTTTTTAAATACTTCAGAAATTAATATCTCCTTCCTGCCTTCTTTTAAAGTAATCACAGATCAGAATTGGTGGGATTGTTGAAAGTGGTAATCTTGCTTACACCTATCCAGTCTGACCTGTGCTTAACTGGAGGAAACAAGGAAGGATGCATTTCTACAGAATTTGAACAGGGCCCTAGCCCCTACTCCATAGCAGTGATGGAAAAAGTACCTCAAAGTAAAGAGTAAAAGTAAATGTACCTTAATAGAAAATGGCTGAAGTGAAAGTCTAAAAGTATTTGGTTTTAAATATACCAAATAATAAGTATCAAAAGTGAATGTAATTGCTCAAATATAATTAAGTATCAAAAGTAAAAGTACAAATTATTCCAAATTCCTTATATTAAGCAAACCAGACGGCACAACATTTTTATTTTATTTACAGATAGCCAGGGGCACACTCCAACACTCAGACATCATTTACAAACAAAGCCCTTGTGTTTAGTGAGTCCGCCAGATCAGAGGCAGCAGAGATGACCAGGGATGGTCTCTTGACAAGTGTGTGATTTGGACCATTTTCCTGTACTGCTAATCATTCAAAATCTAACGAGTACTTTTGGGTGTAAAGGAAAATGTTTGGAGTAAAGAATACATTATTTTCTTTGGGAATGTAGGGAAGTCAAAGTTGTCAAATATAAACTAGTAAAGTACAGATACCCCCCCCCCCACCAAAAAAAACAAAACCCAACAACTTCAGTACTTTTCACCACTCTTCCATAGGCACTCCTGTAGATCTAAAAGAATCAGATAAGTTTTACAATATGGCAATTGCTTCACTATGTGGTCTGAAATTTCACCATATTGTTTATAGTTATACGGATCTTATCATTTCAGATCTGCATAAAGCGTAATTCAGTGTAACGACACAGAGACGTGACAGTCCGGCGTCCATTGTGACATAGCTTCCTGGCTCTGAGACCACGCCAGCGGGGGGAAGCTCAGCCCGGACCACCCCAAGTCCTCTATTCATTTGAATGTGTTGACAGTTGGAGAAATAGCTTGAGCCGCGCTGAGAATTTGAAAAAGTATGAAAGCCAACGGTCCAATATTCTAGAACACTGCTGTGAGTACAAGCACACGTTTTGGACTCTGATAGGCGCTTAAGTGCCTAGGGGTTGTGAAGGGCATCACTGGTATGTTGCTGCCCTTCACCCACCAGGAATAAGAGTACAGAAGAGTTAATTGAGTATTCAGGCGAACTGCTGTAGACTACAGTTAAAGTTATTGAAGACCTTACACAAACAAGATGACTTGTGACATAGCAATAAGAAAGTAGTGCTGTCCATGGTTTGTTTTGAAATCAAGAACTTCCTCACTGAGAAACAAACAGTGTTCAACAATCTTGATCAATATGATGATGACATGTATACTTAAAAATGAGTCCCAGTATCTAATAATAGAAGTACGAAATGTGTGGTAGTGATGTAGGTGTAAATATTTCTAAAATTAACGACTGACGATCCTGTTATTTGATTGTTTATTTTCCCTAAATCTGCCATTTTCTTTCACCCAACATGATGCAATGACACAGACAAACTTTGGGGGAAATGCCAGATGGGCCAGTCAATTGTTTTGCCCAGTGGGCCTATCTAACTTTGGTTTCTTGCGCAAAATGATCATCTGGCCAATAATGGGGGCATTGAGGAACAAAATGTGCCAGTATGGTGGCCTCAAGTTTAAAAAAAAATAATAATAAAAAAAATGTAGAAATGCAAGGGCTGATTTGTGGCCCCTTGATACTGTAAATAGGGTACATTTACACCCCCCCCCCCTCCCACATTGACTTATTTTGGGGGGTTGAATAATCTGTATGTAGCTTTTTGTCCTTTGAGTGAGGGGTAGACAAACGTCATGGCAAAATTATGCATAGGCTTTTTTGTGCTTTCAATTGAATATTTGAACCTGTCGGTACATTGACAAGGACTACTTGAGGCCATTGTACTGCAGGTAAAGCATTGGAATGTAATCTAATATATTTTGAAAAATGGACCACAACGTTTCTTTCAAATCTGTTGGACAAAATAGGGGACACATTTTTCAAATAATTTCAAGCCAAGGACTAGATTCTTAATTCCCTGTCCAACATGTTTTATAAACCTATGCAGTTTCTGGTTTACCATTCCTAAAATATTTATCATTTGAAATGGACAATGTCAGAAGATTGAGGATTTTGTAAACAGTATTGTTTTCTATTTTTTTGTGTGTATCAGGATTGGATTGAAATGGGTATTGTGCCACTTTATGTTGTCTTTAAATGTGCAATAAATTATATTTCAAGAGCGTTTTCTTACAATGTTTTCATATCTCAGTGTGTGTGTCCTTTTAATTTTCTTTATTGCATTTCTGTGAAATGGTATGTGTATGTTGAATGCACTGACTAAGTTGCTCTGGATAAATAACCAACATTATAATTTAAAATGCAAGTTATTCTGATTGTTGTATTATCCTAAAAGAGTGATATCATGGGATGATTTATCCTATATTGTTGACACTTTAAATTTCCCCTCCATGCATATCGCCGAGTGAGAAGTGAGAAGTTTGTTCTCCAGATCTCAATTTGTCTTTCTGCAAGTCCTTGCATCCTATCTCCTCAACCATTTTGGAAGACAAGGTCCAGGGTCACTCCTCTCTGACCTTATTCTCCTACAGATTTGCACGAGGTGGCAAAGGAGTGAGGATGTGAGGGATCAAGGGAAGAGGAATTCAGAAAAGGCCCTGGAGTGAAGTATTTTGATTCAAGTGAAGAGGGTATTGGATGACAAGATCTGAGTAGAATATTTTCTCCAATGCCCTTCTTGCATCCCTCTGCTGTTGTGAGGAGGAGGAGAAGACTATTCAGATACAACGCGTACAGGAAGTTACTGACGCAGCAGTTACACAGAGTGGCAATGTCCCAAATGCACTCTATGCCCTATAATTGGTGCACAATATAGGGAATAGGGTGCATTATTTTTAACTAGAGCCCTATGGTGTCCGGGTAAAAGCAGCGCACTATATAGGGAATAGGGTGCATTATTTTTAACTAGAGCCCTATGGGTCCTGGTAAAAGCAGCGCACTATATAGGGAATAGGGTGCCATTTGAGATGCCCCACAGAACTCTCAAGATGTTCATTTTAGTCAACCACAAGGAGGCAGCATTTGACTGTAGCATGGCCATTAACTGTTGTAGCATGGCCACTAGCTGTAAAGCGACGCCCTCATGAGCCTGCATAAATGATCCTAATCAAACAAGATTACAGTCCAGTAAAGTAAATCTACTTTCCTTATGTTTCTTTGTTAATATTTACTTATTTACAAACAAGAATGCAAAACTCAAAGGCATGGCCGTATGACATGTTGTAGGCCTACTAATAAAGCATTGATCACTGGTAGTTTTTAAATGAAATAATCTTTCATCTAACCTTTTATCGAACCTATCCATGAACGCTAACATTTCATTAGTAGATTATAGATACTGGCTGTGTGTTTCACTGCGAAGTTCATACCCTAACAAACATGTATTTATTGAACTGTTAATTGACAACAGATGGGCTCTCTCCGCAAGAATCGGCCCATATTGAATCAATCTAGTGCTGAAACTACACGACTAACGAGTGTCTGCGGTCTACTGTTGTTCTGTAATTAGGAAGGAAAAATATATCCGAGGAGATGTAGGCAACACGTTTTTTATTTCATGCCATCCGTTGCAGAATACTAGTGTCTCTCTGATTCTCTTGTTGTGAGTTATGAGTGCACCTGAACTGTGACCTATTGTTTATTGGAGTTTTCCAATGTGTGTGTGTATGTGTGCACTCATGTTTAAGCATGCATGTGTGTGTGTGTGTGTGTGTGTGTGTGTGTGTGTGTGTGTGTGTGTGTGTGTGTGTGTGTGTGTGTGTGTGTGTGTGTGCGTGCGCAGCTGTTGTTTCCCCCCCATCTGCTGTTCTCGGGTGCTAGTCATTTATCTCAGTTACCCTGACAGTGTCAGAACTCCATCTGTGAAAACAGTAAACACACTGACTCACTCCCTGCACCACTCTTCGTAACTGCTATCGATACCAGGCATGGGAGCTTAGTGCAAGACCTGGACCCCAGCCGCACACACACTGAAGGCACAATCATGTTCCAGAGAATCGTAGCTTTCAGGAATGGGGTCAAAATAGCAAAACGGTTCAAATGCTAGAGTCAAACTCAGAGGAAGAAAATAAATTCAACATTGGCTTCAGAAACCACAGGCAGCTTCTGTTTACCACAAAGAGCATTTGATTCTATCTGTTCTCCTCTACCTTTCCTGGCTTGCAAAGTACCAGGATGTTGTTTTTGGTTTTGAATCTGAATTTAGAGAACTGAATCTGAATGCATCTGAGAAGTTATATATTAGAAACTTTAATAAAGTTGAAATTATAGTTTGTAAACTCGATACCAACAATGAATGCAATATTTACTTTATTGAAACGGAATATATAAATATTCAATTGGAATATTCAATTAAATTAACGTAAAAGTGAATGAAATATTCATTAAATAAATACAATGATTCTATTTCTATTAATTATATTTGTGCATTACAAATAAAAAATTATTTAATTCAAATTCAATATCCAAATACAATTTCTGTTAGCAATGAAAACGCTCCATGCGTCTGGTCTCAATTGTGATTTATGGCTAGTAAATGGTGGGGAGGGGAAGGATAAGAATGAGGGGAGAGGGAGAGGGATGCCAGAGCCAAAACGAATGACTGGATGACTGGGAATCAAGGAGGAAGAAGAAAGATGGAGGATGGGGGCAAAAAAGTAGACAGGGAAGCAGGCACTCGTTCCCATCTGGACTGTAACAGTGGAGAGCGGATACCAAGACTAACTAGCAGGGTATGTTTTGATGAGTCTGTAACCCTACCCTTTCTCTTCACCCAAAACCTACCTCTTCCTCCCTCCACCATCTCCCCCTACCTCACCCTGGGGTTGCGACATCATAAGATCTCCAAATTGATGCTACGTAAAAAGTTAGCCGAGTGCCCATTGTGATTGAGAGTATTTATGGACAAAAATGTCTGTTTTGTTAAGCTTGTATTTACCAGGCCCGTAGTACCTCTTGCAGTCGCATCGTAGGTTGGAAGTCCATTAACAATATGTTAATCAGCTTCTCTGTCTTTCTCGAAACATCAACCACAGTTTCCAATGCCTGTTCATCATCATGCCCACTGAGTTAAATAAATCACATTTATTTCAAATCAAATGTTATTTTACCTTGAAAAGCTCTGACGAAGGCCGTGAGGCCGATACGTAAACTTATTAAAGATCAGTGATACTATCAAGAGCAATGTGCGGTTTCTTTTTTCCCTCGCCTTGAAATGCTTACTTACAAAATAAATCACATTTATTTCTAATGCAGTTCAAGAAATAGAATTAAGAAAATATTTACTAAATTAACTAAAGTAAAAAAAAATGTTTTAAAGTAACAATAATGAGGCTAAAAACATGGAGGGGGTACAGGTTAGTTGAGGTAATTGGTACATGTAGGGAGGGTGTAAAGTGACCATGCATAGATAATAAATAGCGAGTAACAGAAGCGTAGAAACAGAGGGGGGGGGGGTGTCAATGTAAATAGTCCGGATGGCCATTTGATTAATTATTCAGCAGTCTTAGGGGGTAGACGCTATTAAGTAACCTTTTGGACCTAGACTTGGCGCTTCAGTACGGCTTGCCGTGCGGTAGCAGAGAGAATAGTCTATGACTTGGGTCTGGAGTCTTTGACCATTTTTGGGCCTTCCTCTGAAGGCGCCTAGTATATAGGTCCTGGATAGGTCCTGGATGACAGGAAGCTTGGCCCCAGTGATGTACTGGGCCGTACGCACTACCCTCTGTAGCGCTTTACGGTCGGATGCCGAGCAATTGTCATATCAGACGGTGATGCAACCGGTCAGGATGCTCTCGATGGTGCAGTTGCAGAACTTTTTGAGGGTCATGCCAAATCTTTTCAGTCTCCTGAGGGGGAAAAGGCATTGTTGTGCCCTCTTCACGACTGTCTTGGTGTGTTTGGACCATGATAGTTTGTCGTGAAGTGGACACCAAGGAACTTAACTCTACGACCCACTCCACAACAGCCCCGTCAATCTGAATGGGGGTGTTTGGCCCTCCTTTTCCTGCAGTTCATGATCAGCTTATTTGCTCACATTGCTCACATTGCTCACATTGAGGGAGAGGTTGTTGTCCTGGCACTACACTGCCAGGTCTCTGACCTCCATATAGGCTGTCTCATCTTTGTCGGTGACCAGGCCAACCTTAATGATGGTGTTGAAGTTGTGATTGGCCACACAGTCGTGGGTGAACAAGGAGGACAGGAGGGGACTCAGCACACACCCGTGAGGAGCCCCTGTGTTGAGGATCAGCGTGGCAGTTGTGTTGTTGCCTACCCTTACTACCTGAGGGCGGCTCATCAGGAAGTCCAGGGAGGTGTTTAGTCCCAGGGTCCTTAGCTTAGTGATGATTTTTGTGGGCACTATGGTGTTCAATGCTGAGCTGTAGTCAATGAACAGCATTCTCACATAGGTGTTCATTTTGTCCAGGTGGGAAAGGGCAGTGTGGAGTGTGATTGAGATTGCATCATCTGTGGATCTGTTGGGGTGGTATGTGAATTGGAGTGGGTCTAGGGTTTCTGGGATGATGGTGTTGATGAGAGCCATGACCAGCCTTTCAAAGCACTTGTGCAGGTTACCTTTGTTTTCTTGGTCTGTGCATGCTTTGAATTAATCTGGCCCTGCAGACCTTGTGAATGTTGACCTATTTAAAGGTCTTTCTCATATCGGCTGTGGAAAGCGTGATCACACAGTCATCCAGAATAACTGGTGCTCTTATGCATGCTTCAGTGTTGCTTGCCTCAAAGCGAGCGTAAAAGGCATTTAGCCCATCTCGCGGCACCGGGCAGCTCATGGCTGGGTTTCCCTTTGTTGTTCCTAAGAGTTTGCAAGCCCTGCCACATCTGACGAGCGTCAGAGCCGGTGTAGTAGGATTCAATCTTAGTCCTGTATTCATTGATGCTTTGCCTGTTTGATGGTTTGTCTGAGGGCAAAGCGTCCAGATTAGTGTCCCGCTCCTCGAAAGCGGCAGCTCTAGCCTTTAGCTCGTTGCGGATGTTCCCTGTAATCCATGGCTTCTGGTTGGTCTATGTACGTACGGTCACTGTGGGGATGACGTCGTCGATGCACTAATTGAAGAAGCCGGTGACTGAGGTAGTATACTCCTCAATGCCATTGGATGAATCCTGTAACATATTCCAGTCTGTGCTAGCAAAACAGTCCTGTACCGTAGCATCCGCGTCATCTGACCACTTCCTTATTGAGTGAGTGGTACTTCCTGCTTAAATTTTTGCTTGTAAGCAGGAATCGGGAGGTGAGGGAGAGCTGTATGCATCTCTGTGTGTAGAGTAAAGGTGGTCAAAAGTTTTTTTCCTCTGGTTGCACATGTGACATGCTGGTAGAAATTAGGTAAAACGGATTTAAGTTTGCCTGCATGAAAGTCCCCGGCCACCAGGAGCGGCGCTTCTGGAAAAGCATTTTCTTGTTTACTTATGGCCTTATACAGCTCGTTGACTGCGGTCTTAGTGCCATCATCGGTTTGTGGTGGTAAATAGACGACTACGAAAAATATAGATAAAAACTTGGTAGATAGTGTGGTCTACAACGTATCATGAGGTACTCTACCTGAGGTGAGCAATACCTCGAGACTTCCTTAATATTAGACATTGTGTAACGATCGTTGTTGGAATGAGGTGAGGACCAAAGCACAGCGTGTTGAGTGTTCATCAGGTATTTATTAAACCGAGAACACTAAACAAAAATAACAAAGGAGAAACGAAATGAAACAGTTCTGAAAGGTGACATACACATAACAGAAAATAAACACCCACGAAACACAGGTGGAAAAAGGCTACCTAAGCATGATTCTCAATCAGAGACAACTAACGACACCTGCCTCTGATTGAGAACCATACCAGGCCAAACTCAAAAACCAACATAGAAAAACAAACATAGACTGCCCAACCCAACTCACGCCCTGACCTAAAACAAAGACAAAACAAAGGAACTAAGGTCAGAACGTGACACATTGCACACCAGCTGTTATTGACAAATAGACACATACCACCACCCCTCGTCTTACAGGACATAGCTGTTCTATCCAGCCGATGCACGGAAAACCCAGCCAACTGTATATTATCTGTGTCATCATTCAGCCACGACACAGTGAAACATAAGATATTACAGTTTTTATATACAGTAGCTCATCCAGTTTATTCTCCAGTGATGTTGGCCAATAGAACAGATTGTAGAGGCGGGTTACCCACGATCTAAGCCCCCTATACCTCTGTCTTTTCTTCATGCAAATGATGGGGATTTGGGCCTGGTCTCGGAGAAACAGTATATCCTTCCAGTCGGATCTAATGGCCTGAAAAAGCTGTGTTACTCAATCACTCTATAAAACATTTACCCTACAGTTTCAAAGACAAAAATAATATGAAGTTTTTTCAACTTCGTCTATATAAATTACTATTCAACATTCAATCTTAATTGAAGGGATAGTTCACTCAAATTACATATTGGTTTCCTTACTCTGTAAGCAGTCTATAGACAAGGTAAGACGGCAATCATGCTGTGGTTTTCTTTACCTTGCTGTCTTACTATGTCCATAGACTTTTTAACATTTGTCAACTGTCCCTTTAACCCATTTGAGTTATTTGGTTGAATTGAATTTAAATCTGGCATTTTTAAATATTCCCCATATATACTATGCTTACTTTCTTACTTTGCTGTGCATTTCAGATTTCCTATTCTTATTTCTCGTGTTTTTTCTAGTATGTGTTTTTTCTAGTGTTGCATTGTTGGTTTTTAAGTTTGCAAGAAAGGTATTTCACTGTACTGCATGTGACATTAAAACTCAACTTCAAAGTCATCATGAGAAGATAGGAGAATTTCCACCCTTTATCTTTTGATTGAGCAGGTGTGATACAAACTAAAACTGTAATCATATGCTCATTGTAGAGAGGCACGCACTGTGATTGTTGACAGATGGATTCCGTCGTTGTTTTTACCTGCCTGTCTCAAAGGTTTCCTGCTTGGCTTGTGGCGTGTGAGCTCATTGTGACATTGCTCTGCTCTATGCCCGCTGGCTATTGTGTATATCAAAGCACACTGGCAAGAGTATTAAACCAGAAGAAGTCCTGACTTGTCAGTGTGCATGTCTCAAGATTATTATGATACACATGAAAAAGCATGCAAGAGACCTGGAAATATGTACCATGTTCTCAGCCCAACTTTGATGTTGTTCCAGCATGGATACGGTGTTTCACCTTTGTCTAGGTCAGGTTTTCAAGGAACGTTGTGAATTGATCTCTCTCTCTCTCTTTCACACTTTAGCAGGCCATTTTGCTTGGAGGTTTTGAATAATACAACAATTGTATGCCTATTCATCAGTGGAGGCTGCTGAGGGGAGGACGGCTCATAATAATGGCTGGAATGGAGTGAATGGAATGGTACCGAACAAGTGGTTTCCATGTGGTTGATCCCATTCCATTAGCTCCATTCCAGACATTATTATGAGCTGTCCTCCCCTCAGAAGCCTCCACTGCTATTCATATATTGTCTCTGGTCTTCATCTACAAATACGAAATGTCACAGTTTTACATTTTATTCAATAAACTGTGTTCGAATGCAATGCATTGTGAATAGGCCTACCATTGAGATCCTATTAAATGAGTATTCTAATTTCTAATTCTATGGAGCCTACTGAAACTTTCTCAGTGCTTATACGTCTAATTGTGTCTATTGTATTTAAATGCAGTTTATTCAGTGTGGGCGGTACTCTGACTTGAGATTCACACACAACTCTCCCATTGACCCCAATGAACAATTTGCGTTAAAGGGGAATTTCACCCGGGCTCTGCCACAGCCTTTAGTCATATTAACAACATTACGCTTTCATCATAAACATCACAATTATCCATTCCACAAGCTAGAACGAGCACATTTTCATTTCACTGGTAGAAATCGTGAAGTTTGGACTCCCTATGTATTTGTCTGCTCACAGTGAACCACAAAGTCTGGCATTCATAACGAATGCAAGTGTTTGTTTTTTTAACGTTTGTTTATCACTGTTTGTTATTGTCGTGTATTTGGCTATGCTGGATTAAGTGATATGACATGCTATTCTATAAGATAATTCCTCCGTAATTAATATTGCCTGATTGAGCTAATCATGTAAATGTAATTAACTAGAGAGTCGGGGCACCACAAAATAATATTTATAGAGCTGTTATCTTCTGAATTAACTCTTAAAGACCTAGTAATATTTTACATCAATAGCAGTCAATATTAATCGTCATCTTAATTCAGTCTCATTTGAAAGTTGTAAATTCTTGGTTATCTGCACGAACCCTGGCTAACAAGTTGAATCACAATACAAAATTGGGTTTAATTATTTATTTACTAAATACCTAACTAATCACACAGAATTACACATACACATAATTAATCAACTTGATTACAAGTTACGTCATGAAGGAAAACGTCCCTAGCGGGCGGAACATATATGACAGCTGGTTACACAAAAGAAAAGGGGCTGGGTTTGAGTGAAAGAGCGGGAAGACCGAGGAACAAAGGGCGAAGCTGTGCTTGTGAAAAACAGTATCTTATGCATTCTAAATTACCGCCCATTTGGAAAAGGATAATGCAATAAATATATACTCTGAGTTGCGCTTCGGTAGGTTGGTGGTAGATGGAAGGCTGTGATAGACGGGATACTCTGTCTGTTCCTTCCTAACCCTCGTTTGCATCTGCTGTTGCTAACTCAACGGCTAGGAGGTATCACTTCTGTAGTGAATAAGAGTTCAAAGTTCATGCCATACGCAACCAAAGCTCACGCTGATGTTGGCCTCGTTCTGTAGTTATTATCTGAACCATTCTGACATTGGACCGTCGTCCTTTCATCCTCGGAACAGGAGGTTACATTCTCGTCAAGGCTTTATATAGGAAGGGAGAGGAGGCGTGTTTGAAAAGTTTTATAGCCCATGTCCCTTCACAGGGGCGGGCGACTGATTAAGCAGAGCCCTGTCTTATGAAAACCCAAATCTCACATTTTAGAAGATAAAATCACATTTCATCCCATCATGAATAAATTCATATTCAAACATTTAAATTGAACAACAATTCCATGGGAATCCGATAACTCTCATGTGTAGACTTTCCACTGTAGAGTTTATGTCATCTTATCATTGATGAGAATGTCTCAGATCACAAACGAACTGACATCATATTCATTAAGTGCCACCGCATATATTCAATTGTTCGGATTACCAGACTATAGTTAATTTCCCCCCACCTTCTGATGTTCCCAGAATCTCTATGTTAACCAAAGGGGTTTGCAAATGTAACATCAGTAGGGTAGAGAGAGGAAAAAGGGGGAAAGAGGTATTTATGACTCTCATAAACCTACCCCCAGGCCAATGTCATGACATTATCATACCGTGTGGTGTTCTGTGCCTGGCTGTGCTAATTGCAAACAAGTGCAAAAATGTGTTATCTTTCACCGTTCTACCTACTAGAGATTCACCCCGATTCTGCCAGTGGCTTGCAGCTGTCAATAATGATGCGGTGACCAAAGATTATCGAGGGATTTTCAGGCTAAACTGATGGGGAATCCATTTCAAGGACAGCTGAGAAGTGATGCGATACCATTAACTTTTTTCCTTCACAACAAAACTGAAGAGTCTCAATTGGAGGTAACAATGTTAGCTATCTTGCTTGCCTAAGTGTGTAAGTTACATTACAGTCCTTTATTGAACTCTGAAAGCCGTCAGCTAAATCATATAGCTATCTTTTGGTCAATCAATTTTGTCTATGCTAGACTTTCAGCAGAGTAAACCTGTTTGTTTGTTTGTTCTTTCTCTCTATCTTTGACTGACGTTGTCTAAAGTAAGCTAACTAATGTTACCAAATAAGAGTATCTCAATTTGCTATCCATCTATTCCATCCTTGACTGGAAAACACTCCATTACTAAAAATATAATTGTTGATATAACTACCTAAATCTCTGTTTGTGTGTTGGCAGCAATGATGAACGTGTATAAATGATCTATGGTTCTTTCTCAGCCAGTCTCTGCTGGCTAGCAATCTTGCTGCTAATTTAGTGACGCTAGTTAGCCAACAGCAAGCTGACAATATTAATATGTCCATGTTAGCGATGCTTAGTTAGCCAGTCTAATAGAGATCAATACAATTAGTGTGGTGGTTAAATTGTGTAATTGCTGTATATTTTGTTGGTGGTACAGAATCTGATTCCACCAACATGCGTTTCCAACCCCTAGCTCTGCACAAGATTAAGGTAAATTGGCCAAAATCGGCTAAGATAGCTCAATTTACAGTAAGCATGGTATAAACATGAATTGGGTAGTGTTGGTATGATTTGGTATTATGGGGTTACAGGTGGTTAGAGGTAGCCTGAGGAACACAGAATACCTTCCAGACCATGTAATCAATTTAGTCTACTCCACTTCTCTTTTTGTCTTTTATTTTTGTAAATCTCTGGTTATCTGCAGTCATTCTACAGCGCCCTGCTGAAAAATACCCCAAAGCGGGGCATTCTGGGTACACAAGCATGAGGGAGCGGCCACACCTTGTGGTTATGGAGCACAACAACATTGTGGGATAGAAACCGGCAAGGGACTCTGAAAGGTATAAATCAAGACTGCAACGGTAATGACACAACCACCTCATTCTTCTTCTGCAGATTCTCAAAACACAATACAAAGACACCTCTACAAAATTCCCCTGCAAAGGGCTACTATTGACATGAATGATCTGTCAAAGTCAATGGGGTGGGGTAGGTTTACATACCGTACTTTGAGATGAGGAAGGTGTTTTTGGTTGTGCAGGGTTGTGCTTAAACAGTAAATGTGTATGAGAGCGATTGAGGTGCCATTTGTCTTCAATCTCCCCCACACAACAGTTCATACTGTGCAAGAACTGCCATTTTAAGACTTTTCACACCTTCTTTGGCCCCCCGGCCCATTCCCTTTGTTGACTGATCATTCCTCTCAAAAGCAGCTCCCAATGTCCCCTCATTGTCCCTAAACAATACGCTACCCAGTCCAGTTCTGTTGAAACCTTTACCAACAAAGGGGTGTTACCCTACGTCCCTTCCACAAAAAGTGTCAAATGCTACACTATAACTATGTCTTTCCAAGAGACGTGCAGTACCAGCAAATGTTGTGCAACAGGACCAAACAGCTGAGGGTTAAGAAGCCCTACACCACTTTCAGCAGAGTCTTATCCAGCTGGCCGTTCACTGCAGACAGGACAAGACCATTCGCTATAAGCACAAATAGTCTCAGCTTCCTCAGCCCACTATGCCAAACACCATTGCCATTGTACCATTCCCGGATAAAGGACTATGGCTGCATTTTCAGAGGTAGCCCAATTCTGATATTTTTTTCACTAATTGGTCTTTTGACCAATCAGATCAGTTCTGAAAAAGATCTGATGTGATTAAGACCAATTAGTGGAAAAATTTTCAGAATTGGGCCGCCTGAGCAAACACAGACACTGTGGCTCAGCATAAGACCATGTAGAACAGGGGTCTCCAACCCTGTTCCTGGAGAGCTACCCTCCTGTACACTGAAGAAACGGGACAAGGTGGACTGTCAGATTTACGAAAACATATTATGTGTAGATTTACTCAAACATGTTTTGTTTGTCAACGTGATTTCATTGCTTGCAATCAATGCAACATGAAGCCAAATGGGATCTACTAGTTTGAAGCATGTAGGGGGAGTGTGAACCAATAAAGTTCATTCATGAGGAGTAATCAGGAACCATTCAAGCCGCGCAAGAGAAGAATCTTCCAGAAAGAACGCTGGCATGTTAGCAGAGAAGACACTACCTAGAATCTTGGTCAAGGTAAGCATGGTGATGGATTCTATTCAACGTTTGTCTGTGTGGTTGTAGTCAGGATTGTAAGTAGTAATGTCATTAGTGATCGCTCCATATCCTAATTTTGTGCTCTTGAGTCTGAACCATATTGGCATGGCAGCTAAATGTAAAAGACGATGTTGCTAGCTTGCTTCTATGAACAGTAAAACAGGACTAGGTCAAGATTAACATTTTGCACAAAGGTAAAGTTAGTTGGCAAAACACCATGATAGTTACCTATTTTTCAAGAACTTTACCAAGCCAATAACTAATTAAGGTTTTCTAAGGAGTGCACACCGCTTGAGCTAACTAACATGCAAGCTAACTTGCTCGATAACTAATGCTTTGGTGCTTGTACACGTCATCATCTGCAATCACTTTGCAGAAGCATTTAGTGCAGCAATATTTTTTTTCTTGTTTGAGGTAACAGTTAAAAATTATAAAAGTTCACGTATTTACATTTTTTTTAAATGTAAATTGTTTTTCATTACATATTTAAGATCAAATGATTATACACCTACTCCTATGAGATTGGTGCTTTAATGAAATTGAACAGTTTGCACATGGCTACCATCATGTTGTTAAACTGTCTGTCTCCATGGTGCAAAGGTGACATACAGACTTATTGAAATGGGATGTGGAGTTCATTTTTGCAGTTGAACAGTATTACTTTATATTATTATTTGAAATATACAAATAATAATACAAATAATTCAACATATGTGCATATGAGTGGATGAATGGCGGCAGTGTAGCCTAGTGGTTAGAGCATTGGACTAGTAACCGAAAGGTTGCAAGTTCAAATCCCCGAGCTGACAAGGTACAAAATCTGTCGTTCTGCCCCTGAACAGGCAGTTAACCCACTGTTCCTAGGCCGTCATTGAAAATAAGAATTTGTTCTTAACTGACTTGCCTGGTAAAATAAAGGTAAAAAAATAAATAAAAAAAATGCATAAATCAATATATAATTGAATCAAACATTTCATAATGAAAAAATATATATTTCATGAACAACATGATCCATGATATTTGCTGACTACATTTGTGCTGCTTTGTCTACCAATTCAAGTGCTATATAGTGTTGGTGAGTACTATTATCAGATGTTGTTTTAATAACGCCCCCAAAAAATCTCTCCAAATGTCAGTCTTTAGGTCTTATGATGCTTCTGTTCTTTTTTCAGTGTTGTGGAAATGTAAGGGGTGTTCAGAATTGTTGTCAAGTAGGTCCAAACGTTTGCATAATTACAAGTTAAAGCACCCACATTACGGCCATAATGTCCGTTACCCATGTACATACACATGCTGTCCCCACATGCTTCAAGATGGCCACCATTGTTCCTGTTCCCAAGAAAGCTAAGGTAACTGAGCTAAACGACTACCGCCCCGTAGCACTCACTGCTTTGAGGGACTAGTCCAGGACCACATCACCTCCACCCTACCTGACACCCACTCCAATTTGCTTACCGCCCCAATAGGTCCACGGACGACGCAACCACACTGCCCTAACCCATCTGGACAAGAGGAATAATTACTTATTTTCCACCATATAATTTGCAAATAAATTCAAATAAAATCCTACAATGTAATTTTCTGGATTTTCTTTTCTCATTTTGTCTGTCATAGTTGAAGTGGACCTATGATGAATATTACAGGCCTCTCTCGTCTTTTTAAGTGGGAGAACTTGCACAATTGGTGGCTGACTAAATACTTTTTTGCCCCACTGTATGTGAGAATTCTGTTCATCGACTACAGCTCAACATTTAACACCATAGTACCCTCCAAACTCGTCATCAAGCTCGAGACCCTGGGTCTCAACCCCGCCCTGTGCAACTGGGTACTGGAATTCCTGACGGGCCTCCCCAGGTGGTGAGGGTAGGTAACAACATCTCCACCCCGCTGATCCTCAACACTGGGGCTCCACAAGGGTGCTTTCTCAGTCCTCTCCTGTACTCCTTGTTCACCCACGACTGCGTGGCCATGCAACTCAATCATTAAGTTTGCGGCCAACACTACCGTGGTAGGCTTAATTACCAACAACGACGAGACGGCCTACAGGGGGGAGTGTGGTGTCAGGAAAATAACCTCACACTCAACGTCAACAAAACAAAGGAGATGATTGTGGACTTCAGGAAACAGAAGAGGGAGCACCCCCTTTTCCACATCGACGGGACAGTAATGGAGAGGGTAGTAAGTTTTAAGTTCCTCGGCGTACACATCATGGACAAACTGAATTGGTCCACACACACATGGACAGCGTTGTGAAGAAGGCGCAGCAGCACCTCTTCAACCTCTGGAGGCTGAAGAAATTCGGCTTGTCACCAAAAGCACTCACAAACTTCTACAGATGCACAATCGAGAGCATCCTGTTGGGCTGTATCACCGCCTGGTACGGCAACTGCTCCGCCCACAACTGTAAGGCTCTCCAGAGGGTAGTGAGGTCTGCACAACGCATCACCGGGGGCAAACTACCTGCCCTCCAGGACGTCACAGGAAGGCCATAAAGATCATCAAGGACAACAACCACCCGAGCCACTGCCTGTTCACCCCACTATCATCCAGAAGGCGAGGTCAGTACAGGTGCATCAAAGCAGGGACCGAGAGACTGAAAAACAGATTCTATCTCAAGGCCATCAGACTGTCTTGGAACTCCCCATCCCGGATCCGGGATCGTGACTAAAGCCTCAGGCTCATTAGCATAACGCAACGTTAACGATTTCTGAAAATTGCAAATAAAATGAAAATAATGCGTCTGCTCTCAAGCTTAGCCTTTTCTTAACAACACTGTCATCTCAGATTTTCAAAATATGCTTTTGAACCATAGAAATTGACTAATTTGTGTAAGAGTATGCAAAGCTAGCATAGCATTTTGAGTAGCATTTAGCACGCAACATTTTCACAAAAACCAGATAAAAGAAAATCATTTACCTTTGAAGAGCTTCTGATGTTTTCAATGAGGAGACTCTCAGTTACATACCAAATGCGCAGTTTTTCCTGAAAGCGTCTGTGTGTAGGAGAAATCGTTCCGTTTTCTACATTGCGTCTGGCTACCGAAACGAACCGAAAATTCAGTCACCTACAACGTAAAACTTTTTCCGAATTAACTACATAATATCGACCGAAACATGGCAAACGTTGTTTGGAATCAATCCTCAAGGTGTTTTTTCACATATCTCTTCATTGATATGCAGTTCGTGGAAGCTTGCTTTCCTCTCTGTATCCCATGGAAAAATACTGGCAGCTGCCTTTTGCGCACCAATTTCGGCGCAGGACACCGGGCGGACACCTGGTAAATGTGGTCTCTTATGGTCAATCTTCCAATGATCTGCCTACAAATACGTCACAATGCTGCAGACACCTTGGGGAAACGACAGAAAGGGCAGGCTCATTCCTCTCGCATTCACAGCCATATAAGGAGACAATGGAAAACAGAGCCTCAAAAATCCTGCTCATTTCCTGGATGCCGTCTCATCTTGATTTTGCCTGAAGCTCACGTTCTAGGGCACGCACAGAAAATATCTTGGTAGTTCTGGACACGTCAGAGTGTTTTCTTTCGAAAGCTATCAATTATATGCATAGTCGAGCATCTTTTTGTGACAAAATATCTTGTTTAAAACGGGAACGTTTTTCATCCAAAAATGAAATAGCACCCCCAGAGCATCAACAGGTTAAACAGCCACCACTAACATTGAGTGGCTGCTGCCAACACACTGACTCAACTCCAGCCACTTTAATAATGGGAATTGATGTAAAAATGTATCACTAGCCACTTTAAACAATGCTACTTAATATAATGTTTACATACCCTACATTACTCATCTCATATGCATATACTGTACTCGATACCATCCACTGCATCTTGCTTATGCCGTTCTGTACCATCACTCAATCATATATCTTTATGTACATATTATTTATCCCTTTACACTTGTGTGTATAAGGTAGTAGTTGTGGAATTGTTAGGTTAGATTACTCGTTGGTTATTACTGCATTGTCGGAACTTACTGCTAAATACATGATGAAAACAAGCCCGGATTCCCCCAGAGTGAAATTCCCCTTTAAGGGGAAAGTAATCAGATTACGTTACTGGGTTTGTTTAATTTTGGACAGGTAACTAGTAACAGTAACGGATTACATACAACTGAGAACCACTGATTGACTTCCTGTTGGCTGTCTGACCACCTAGGACAAGAGGACAATAAAGTCTGTGATTGGCTAACAAAGTTTAGATAGGTATACATCGAGATAAGATGTAATACCATCCCATGATGTCTCGAGGGTAATTCAGATTAACTGTACATTTGTAGTCGCCTTACTGTACATAGGCTGTGATACCCGGAACTCGACCAGCCGTATACCATTCTATTCAGAGGAATCTCTGTACTCAGTGGGAAAGACATGTACATTGCTAGCGTTTACAGTTCTCCGAATTTATTCATATGAATATAAACATTTTACATCACACACATGCATGCACACAACACACCCACACAGATTCTAAAGTGTCCCTCTCTCCACACCCTACTGTGATTACAACCCTGCTCAACCCCATCCTCCTCTATGGTCTTTGTCCTCTCTCCTCCCTGCTCTTTGTCCTCTTTCCTCCCTTCACTTGCTCTCTCTCAACACCATCTCCCTCTCTCTTGCGCTCTTTTCACAACTTTGCGCTACATTCACTTTTCGGGCCTCACCTTGACCTCCACTTCCACAAATCCCACCCGTGGCATTCTATTGGCCCATTAATCATGGAGCAAGAAAGAGCTCTGTAGACAAGGCTACAGGGGCTAGCAAACATCCCCAGGAATTTAGTGTTGGAGTCAGATTCCTAATGCTTTGCAGCAGTGTACAGTACGTTTCTAAGGGGGAAGAAGACGCCCTGAAGTATGATGGAGCACAATGTGATGAAAACCTGATAGTTCTTCCACTGAGAGGGAGTCATTTACAAAATGGCCACCTCATGCTCAACAGAAATGCAAGCAATGGAAGTTTCAGTTGATTTTGATTAGGTTTCAATGTTGACCAGCTTCAGGCATTTTGATATCCTACCATGTTGAAACAATCTATTTTGATATCCTACCATGTTGTTACGATTCTATTCGAGGAAGAAGGGATATTTTGTTTGCACAGAAAAACTTATTTAATTTGGGGTCAACAAGAGGTTGAGTTTTAAAACTGTCCACTGACATCTTAGGCGGAGAAAAAGAGAACCCGGTCTTGGACTTAGGAGCCGACTGACTATGACAGATACTGCAGACAAAAGATAAATGATAACAGACACACCCCCCAAATATTTGCTAGTGGTTAATGATTACAAACATACACACTGGGTGATTGTATGATATAAACGATTAGTCAGAACTTGTTCTGCATGCTAGTAGTTAGTGAATACCAATCTCCTCTCATGGTTGTGGTTGTGTCTCGAGAGAAAATAAAGCTGGACTTGAGCAGTAGCTCCTACAGTGCAGAGGTGAAAGCCGAACAGACTGTACAACAAAAGATGGTACAACAAAAGTCCAGGCCCCCGTGTAGAGCCAGTACAACGCTGTGTTATGGTTCTATGTCTGTACAGTGGCCATCAAACCTGGTCCCGGAGAGTTACAGGGTGGTGACCATCAAACCTGGTCCCTGAGAGTTACAGGGTGGTGACCATCAAACCTGGTCCCTGAGAGTTACAGGGTGTGGCCATCAAACCTGGTCCCTGAGAGTTACAGGGTGGTGACCATCAAACCTGGCCCTGGAGAGTTACAGGGTGTGGCCATCAAACCTGGCCCTGGAGAGTTACAGGGTGTGGCCATCAAACCTGGTCCCTGAGAGTTACAGGTTGGTGACCATCAAACCTGGTCCCGGAGAGTTACAGGGTGTGGCCATCAAACCTGGTCCTGGAGAGTTACAGGGTGTGGCCATCAAACCTGGTCCTGGAGAGTTACAGGGTGTGGCCATCAAACCTGGTCCCTGAGAGTTACAGGGTGTGGCCATCAAACCTGGCCCTGGAGAGTTACAGGGTGGTGACCATCAAACCTGGCCCTGGAGAGTTACAGGGTGTGGCCATCAAACCTGGCCCTGGAGAGTTACAGGGTGTGGCCATCAAACCTGGTCCCTGAGAGTTACAGGGTGGTGACCATCAAACCTGGTCCCTGAGAGTTACAGGGTGTGTCCATCAAACCTGGTCCCTGAGAGTTACAAGGTGTGGCCATCAAACCTGGTCCCTGAGAGTTACAGGGTGTGGCCATCAAACCTGGTCCCTGAGAGTTACAGGGTGTGTCCATCAAACCTGGTCCCTGAGAGTTACAGGGTGTGGCCATCAAACCTGGTCCCTGAGAGTTACAGGGTGTGGCCATCAAACCTGGTCCCTGAGAGTTACAGGGTGGTGACCATCAAACCTGGCCCTGGAGAGTTACAGGGTGTGGCCATCAAACCTGGTCCCTGAGAGTTACAGGGTGTGGCCATCAAACCTGGTCCCTGAGAGTTACAGGGTGTGTCCATCAAACCTGGTCCCTGAGAGTTACAGGGTGGTGACCATCAAACCTGGCCCTGGAGAGTTACAGGTGGTGACCATCAAACCTGGCCCTGGAGAGTTACAGGGTGTGGCCATCAAACCTGGTCCCTGAGAGTTACAGGGTGGTGACCATCAAACCTGGTCCCGGAGAGTTACAGGGTGTGGTCATTCTAACTAGGCCTTACCATCCCATGTTAGTGGGCATGATTGAAATCCAAAAACAACCCTGAATTATCCAAGGATCTATATTGTTACGTGTATTATCTTATTTGAAAGGAATTAATGCATTCATGGAATTTATTTTCTAAAATAATTTTACAAATGCCTACCGGTGCTTACTGGTGCTAACCAGTGCTAACCGGTGCTAAACGGTGCTTACCTGTGCTAACCGATGCTAAACGGTGCTTACCGGTGCTAAACAGTGCTAACCGGTGCTAAACGGTGCTAAACGGTGCTTACCGGTGCTAACCTGTGCTAACCGATGCTAAACGGTGCTTCCCGGTGCTAACCTGTGTTTGTGCTGTATGTGGCATTTTGAGCTCTTTTCAAGGGAAGTGTTCCTATTTCTTATAGGATCCATATGAAGATCAAATAATGCTACCCAAGGGAAGTGGTAGCACCATTGGAGGTAATTTAGTTTATTTTGAATAGCCTTTCGCTTGGGCTTGGTAATGTCTTAAAGTACAGTATGAACAAAACAATATATAAAGACTGTGTTGAAAAACAACGGCCAACGGAACAAATAAAAGTACAATTGTAGCTGCATGCAGTGTTGCCAGGATGCAGGAATTGTTTTTCATTGTTGGTAAATGTTTAAATTGATATACGATGACAAAAGTGTTCGTACTTCCTGAAGAGTTGTGTTAGGAGTATTGATAGCGTTTCACAGTGAAACATTTCACATACGTAAATGCACATAGTCAAGCACAAATACACAATTATTTGACAGAATTCCAATCTTGTTTAGGATTATGTGGTTGAAATATGGCACGAGTCCGTTTGCATCAGTTTCTGTGAGGGACTTTTATTTTGAAAGTAATCCGTAAAATCAACTATTGTGGCTACCTTTACATAGGTCAGTTCTTAGTATTACAACATGCTGACAACAGTCTCTTTTAACCCACTGTAAATGTTATGCGTGAAACTTTACACTAGTTTCTAAACCTAACTTTAATTTGATTAGTGCCTAAGCAATGTGAAGTAGCATTACGCAGCTAACATTACTACACATGTCTAAGCGTAGCTAGCTAGCCAGCTAAGATTAAGTTAGCTAGCTACCACCTAATCAATTGAGCTCAACTTGTGGCACTGTCAAAGTCTCAAACACGAGTAGCAAACAAATAACTTAGATAAAACCACTTGCGAAAACGGCAAACAATTTAGCTAACTTGTTGTAGACTCAGTGATGTGACGATGATGCAGTATGTACACTGCCAAATGGGTAATTTCCGCAACTCAGAGTTTAGAGCAGGCCTGGGCAACTCCAGTCCTCGGGGGCCTGATTAGTGTCACACTTTTTCCCCAGCCCCAGCTAACACACCTGACTCCAATAATCAACTAATCATGATCTTCAGTTAAAAATGCAATTAGTTTAAATCAGGTGTGTTTGCTAGGGATGGGAGAAAAGTCTAACACCAATCAGGCCCCCGAGGACTGGAACTGCCCAAGCCTGGTTTAGAAGCATCAGGCTCAACTTCTCCACTGTAGTGGTCCTGTATCTCTCACATTGTAACTATGTGAAGGGATTTGTGCACATGCGCAGATACTGTGTGTGACTGTGTGAGCGCTAAATCTTGCATCGCTATTATCGCAATATCTGTTGTGCTGCTCGTGCAACTTCACATCGCTGAGTATAGTTGTACAACACCCTTACTTAGCTAGCTATACTGAACAAAAATATAACCTGAACATGTAAAGTGTTGGTTCCATGTTTCATGATTGTGACTGTGTGGTGAAGCTGTTGGTGCATTGTTGTTTCCATAGCACCACCATCATGACAAATTGCACCCATTCCCGTAGGATGAAATACTTTGTCATTTATACCGTGTTTGCCAAATTGAACAGATCATACCAAATGCCTGTTTTGGACATTTTCTAATGATTTCAATTACTTTAAAAGTCGTCTTTTCAAGAATCGTTGGACTGATCAATACTCAATTTGGTATATAGCATCTATCCACAGTTGTCTTTAAACACAGGAATTTACAAGACACTATCTCAAACATGGCCGCTACAAGCCAATGAGCTTGGGTGAATAACACCACCATTCCTGTAAATAACACCACCATGTACCGAACTAAACCATACTTTACAACTTAGCTAGACTCTTATCCCTGAGCATGTGCAACAACTTTCATCAATCTGAGTCAAACAGATCAAGAGAAAAACACCTGCCTCTTATAGCGCCACCATGTGGTCAATCTAAATTTACTTAGATATTTTGAGTCTTGACCGTGTTTGGAACACAATGGGGGGACTAGCATTACCAAAACGGGGGGACTAGCATTACCAAAACGGGGGGACTAGCATGACCAAAACAGGGGGACTAACATTACTAAAACAGGGGGACTAGCATTACCAAAACAGGGGGACTAGCATTACCAAAACAGGGGGACTAGCATTACCAAAACAGGGGGACTAGCATTACCAAACAGGGGGACTAGCATTACCAAAACAGGGGGACTAGCATTACCAAAACGGGGGGACTAGCATTACCAAAACAGGGGGCCTAGCATTACCAAAACAGGGGGACTAGCATTACCAAAACAGGGGGACTAGCATTACCAAAACAGGGGGACTAGCATTACCAAAAACATAATGAATTGTTATATAGCCACCCAAATAAAATACATTTTTGTATCAACAAGTAAATGGAGAAAGATGTAAATCCAACAAATGGAAACACCAATAGGTACAACTATATTTATGAAGATAATCAATACACACTCACAGGAAAATAGAACATACTTGTATAAATAGCACCATAAAGGTCTGGACAAAGATAGCAAAAAGCATCCAAACCAACCTGATCTACCTGCAAAAAATTGTAATGGATGGAGACTTTAAACCAAGTATTATTGGTGATACATTTCAATTATGGGATGAAAGAGGACTGACTAGGTATCACCAGGGGATAAATACATTTTAGAATCTATCAAAAAAAGTATCTCCAGAAAAGTCAGTTTTAGATTTATTTACAAGTAAGAAGTTACACTACATGACCAAAAGTATGTGGACACCTGCTCGTTGAAAATCTAATTCCAAAATCATGGGATTTAATATGGAATTGGTTCCCACTTTGCTGCTGTAACAGCCTCCACTCTTCGGTGAAGGCTTTCCACTAGATTTTGGAACATTGACTTGTGTCCATTCAGCCTCGAGCATTAGTGAGCTCATGTTAGGCGATTATGCCTGGCTCGCAGTCAGCGTTCCGATTCACCCAAAGGTATTCGATGGGGTTGAGGTCAAGGCTCTGTGCAGGCCAGTCAAGTTCTTCCACACAAATATCAACAAACCATTTCTGTATGGACCTCGATTTGTGCATGGGAGCATTGTCATGATGAAACAGGAAAGGGCCTTCACCAAACTGTTGCCACAAAGTTGGAAGCACAGAATCGTCTAGAATCATTGTATGCTGTAGTGTTAACATTTCCCTTCACTGGAACTAAGGGCCTAGCCAGAACTATTAAAAACTGCCCCAGACCATTATTCCTCTTCCACCAAACATTACAGTTAGCACTACACATTCGGGCAGGTAGCTTTCTCCTGGCATCCGCCAAACCAAGATGCTACCTTGGCATGAACAAATGGAGATCCTTAATAAACCCAAGCAAGAGTAGCTGCTGCCCTGGCAGGAACTAATGGGGATTGGCTGCTCTTTCCTGCTCGGTAAAGCCAAACCTTTCGCGGCTCACTAGGGGTGCAGTCCAAGAGGACTGAGCATGTTTATCAAGAAAAAGAATGCACTGCTGATATGTTTCAGACACATGAAGAGGTATCCCAGTTACTGGGACACTCTCTCCACCCCATTTGCAGCATGGTTGCACCCTGGGGTGTGCATGACAGAGGCTGGGGTATTCCAGCCTCTAGAGCGCCCACTTCTCGAGTCTATCCAGACTGACACCCAGACTGTTAGTGACAACCCTGTGAGGGTTTTTGGAGACTCCATCCCCAAGTGGTGAAAACGCACCATTAGGGGTGGAAGCGTTAGCACACCCCTGGCAAGGTTGACACTTTTTCCTCCTCTATGCCTTATACTCTCCACTTTGGTAACCAAGGGAACAAGGCTTATCCCTTACCTTAGAGCCCCTCCATGACCAGGGAAGCTGGGAGCTATCGTTACTCAGGAATCTTTTGCCCCAAGCCAAAGAGGACATTTTGGGCCTGGCAGTGAGAGGATGGATTTGAATGTGACAGGCTTGCAACTCTAGGTCATTGAGTATCCAGAGTGCCAGAGCCCCTTCTACATGCACAGTGTATGGAAACAAGTGGTGTGTTTTTGAGAAATGGTGCGACCTAAGGCAGATCATTCCCTTACCAATGCTTTGCATTTTGAGGTTCTACGCTTTTTGTAGGACCTTCTTTGGACAGAGCGAAGATTCTCTGCTGTAAAGGTCTATTTAGCCACTATCTCGGCCTGTCATATAGGCCTCGACAATAACACGCCGATTCTCCAAGCCTTCAGCTCCATCTTGGGACCCGTGCATTGTTCACCCCGCTATCATCCAAGAGGCGAGGTCAGTACAGGTGCATCAAAGCTGGGACCGAGAGACTGAAAAACAGCTTCTATCTAATCTAATCAAATCAAATCAAATTTATTTATATAGCCCTTCGTACATCAGCTGATATCTCAAAGTGCTGTACAGAAACCCAGCCTAAAACCCCAAACAGCAAGCAATGCAGGTGTAGAAGCACGGTGGCTAGGAAAAACTAGAAAGGCCAAAACCTAGGAAGAAACCTAGAGAGGAACCAGGCTATGTGGGGTGGCCAGTCCTCTTCAGAACAGAACATGGCCAAGATGTTCAAATGTTAATAAATGACCAGCATGGTCAATAATAATAAGGCAGAACAGTTGAAACTGGAGCAGCAGCACAGCCAGGTGGACTGGGGACAGCAAGGAGTCATCATGTCAGGTAGTCCTGGGGCATGGTCCTCCGAGAGAGAGACAGAAAGAGAGAAGGAGAGAATTAGAGAACGCACACTTAGATTCACACAGGACACCGAATAGGACAGGAGAAGTACTCCAGATATAACAAACTGACCCTAGCCCCCCGACACATAAACTACTGCAGCATAAATACTGGAGGCTGAGACAGGAGGGGTCAGGAGACACTGTGGACCCATCCGAGGACCTATCTCAAGGCCATCAGACTGTTAAACAGCCATCAATAGCACATTAGAGGCTGCTGCCTATAGGCATAGACTAGGAATCACTGGCCACTTTAAGGAATGGAACACTAGTCACTTTAATGTTTACATATCTGGCATTACTCCTCTCATGTGTATATACAGTATTCTATACTATTCTACAGTATCTCAGTCACATAATGTTTACATATCTGGCATTACTCATCTCATGTGTATATACTGTATTCTATACTATTATACGGTATCTCATTCACTTAATGATGCTTACATGTCTTTCATTACTCCTCTCATATGTACAGTATATACTGTTTTATCTATACTATTCTACTGTATCTTAGTCCGTTCCGCTCTGACATCGCTCGTCCAGATGTATATAGTCTTAATTCATTCCTACTTAGATTTGTGTGTATTGGGTATATGTTGTGTAATTTGTTAGATATTACTGCGCTGTCTGAGCAAGGAACACAAGCATTTCGCTACACCCGCAATAACATCTGCTAATCACGTGTCTGGGACCAATAAAATTTGATTTGATTTGTGCTTGAGACTATTTCGCAGTAGCCTTTTGAGCCGCTGGAAAGCGTGGAGATGAAATATCTCTCCTTTTAAAACATCTTTGCTGATTGCCCTTAGGAGTGCGCTGTAGGCACGATCAGTCCTCCATTGGTGCCTGAGGTTTGCACCTTGCTTATGGTCTCTGATAACTATAATTGTCTCGCCGCCCTTCACTTCTACGGAAGAAGAGAGAGTCTCCAATGTTTACGCCCAGTATGCGCTTTGCAAATTTACTTGGATAGAACAAGAGGATAAAGTAAGAATTACCTCTCTTAATTTCTTGGCCCCTCTCTCGCAAACTGCTATCCCATTGGATAGTGGAGGCTACTCATATTGGCTTATAATTATATAATAATATAATTATATTGGTTTACAGCCCCTGGAGGGCCTGAGGGCTCGTTCCACTGTTTGGACACCAAAGGCATCTCTTTACAGGAGATTTGGGATGTGGCATGTTGGGCCATTCCTCATACATTGATGAGGTGTTAACCGACTGGATATCACTTCACCTTCGTTGGCACCTTCTGGCTTCAGAGAACATGTCTGAAGGGAGGTACTGTTGGTTCTAACCTGGCTTCAGAGACCATGTCTGAAGGGTGGTACTGTTGGTTCTAACCTGGCTTCAGAGACCATGTCTGAAGGGAGGTACTGTTGGTTCTAACCTGGCTTCAGAGACCATGTCTGAAGGGTGGTACTGTTGGTTCTAACCTGGCTTCAGAGACCATGTCTGAAGGGTGGTACTGTTGGTTCTAACCTGGCTTCAGAGACCATGTCTGAAGGGTGGTACTGTTGGTTCTAACCTGGCTTCAGAGACCATGTCTGAAGGGTGGTACTGTTGGTTCTAACCTGGCTTCAGAGACCATGTCTGAAGGGTGGTACTGTTGGTTCTAACCTGGCTTCAGAGACCATGTCTGAAGGGAGGTACTGTTGGTTCTAACCTGGCTTCAGAGACCATGTCTGAAGGGTGGTACTGTTGGTTCTAACCTGGCTTCAGAGACCATGTCTGAAGGGAGGTACTGTTGGTTCTAACCTGGCTTCAGAGACCATGTCTGAAGGGTGGTACTGTTGGTTCTAACCTGGCCTCAGAGACCATGTCTGAAGGGTGGTACTGTTGGTTCTAACCTGGCTTCAGAGACCATGTCTGAAGGGAGGTACTGTTGGTTCTAACCTGGCTTCAGAGACCATGTCTGAAGGGTGGTACTGTTGGTTCTAACCTGGCTTCAGAGACCATGTCTGAAGGGTGGTACTGTTGGTTCTAACCTGGCTTCAGAGACCATGTCTGAAGGGTGGTACTGTTGGTTCTAACCTGGCTTCAGAGACCATGTCTGAAGGGAGGTACTGTTATTTTCTAACCTGGCTTCAGAGACCATGTCTGAAGGGAGGTACTGTTGGTTCTAACCTGGCTTCAGAGACCATGTCTGAAGGGTGGTACTGTTGGTTCTAACCTGGCTTCAGAGACCATGTCTGAAGGGTGGTACTGTTGGTTCTAACCTGGCTTCAGAGACCATGTCTGAAGGGAGGTACTGTTGGTTCTAACCTGGCTTCAGAGACCATGTCTGAAGGGTGGTACTGTTGGTTCTAACCTGGCTTCAGAGACCATGTCTGAAGGGTGGTACTGTTGGTTCTAACCTGGCTTCAGAGACCATGTCTGAAGGTGGTACTGATTGGTTCTAACCTGGCTTCAGAGACCATGTCTGAAGGGTGGTACTGTTGGTTCTAACCTGGCTTCAGAGACCATGTCTGAAGGGAGGTACTGTTGGTTCTAACCTGGCTTCAGAGACCATGTCTGAAGGGAGGTACTGTTGGTTCTAACCTGGCTTCAGAGACCATGTCTGAAGGGAGGTACTGTTGGTTCTAACCTGGCTTCAGAGACCATGTCTGAAGGGTGGTACTGTTGGTTCTAACCTGGCTTCAGAGACCATGTCTGCGAGACAGGAGTTGACCATATTTGTATTTTTTATTTATTTAACCAGGTAGGCCAGTTGAGAACAAGTTATCATTTACAACTGCGACCTGGCCAAGATAATTGGAATTTGACAACTAAACTATATTTAAGCTGAAGCCATTGAAAATCCTCACTTCGACTGGTACATCTCGTCCTCTGCTTCACATATTAAAGGTTCTGTAAATAAAGAGGATCCATATATGCAATGCTCACTTCAGTGGATTATAATTGTAAGTGCCTGTGTAATTTTATTGCATTGAATTGACGTTGACTTTTTTGAGAACAAATGTTTTTATTTGAAATTGCACTAATCTTTACTCTCCCGGCCTCTCCCACCCCACATCCCAAGCTATCCATGGAAGCCCCACGCCATCCCCGACCTCAGTCCGAATACACTACACTTAAGTTTTGCGAATATTTCAAATATACAATCGTCTAACTGTATAATTGTAATTTGGTCTAATAAGATGGCAATTTAGTATTCATGTTCTTTTGCTATTCTAGTCTCTTATTGACTGTTTAGCACAACAAAAGTACTTTAGCTCTCTAATGGATGTTCGTCTCTTGGTGACAATGCAAATATTTTTCACTTCTTCCTCCTCACATACTGTACCTCCATTAGTAGGAGGTTTTGGTCTGATAGAAGTTGTCAAAGAGTAACAAAGTCTAACCAGTTCAGCAAGTTCAGTTACAGAAGAAGCTAAAGAGAAGCCATAAAATAACTGACATTTGATCATAGATTAAAAAACAAACATTAGATTGGGCTTTTCCAGGGCAGACACAATAATGACTATACAGTCAGGTATACACAGTAAATGGTATGTCAATTTTTTTTATTTAACTACGCAAGTCAGTTAAGAACAAATTCTTATTTTCAATGACAGCCTAGGAACAGTGGGTTAACTGCCTGTTCAGGGGCAGAAGGACAGATTTGTACCTTGTCAGGTCGGGGACTTGAACTTGCAACCTTTCATAAATCACACAACCCACCCATCGCAGTCCCACATTCCTTCTACCCCACACAACCCCCCATCACAGTCCCACATTCCTTCTACCCCACACAACCCCCCCATCACAGTCCCTCATTCCTTCTACCCCACACAACCCCCCCATCACAGTCCCACATTCCTTCCACCACAATCATAAATCACACAACCCCCCCATCACAGTCCCTCATTCCTTCCACCACAATCATAAATCACACAACCCCCCATCACAGTCTCACATTCCTTCCACCCCCACAACCCCCCATAGCAGTCCCACATTCCTTCTACCCCACACAACCCCCCATCACAGTCCCACATTCCTTCTACCCCACACAACCCCCCATACAGTCCCACATTCCTTCCACCACAATCATAAATCACACAACCCCCCCATCACAGTCCCACATTCCTTCCACCACAATCATAAATCACACAACCCCCCCATCGCAGTCCCACATTCCTTCCACCACAATCATAAATCACACAACCCCCCCATCACAGTCCCACATTCCTTCCACCACAATCATAAATCACACAACCCCCCATCACAGTCCCACATTCCTTCGACCTCATAAATCACACAACCCCCCATCACAGTCTCACATTCCTTCCACCACAATCATAAATCACACAACCCCCCATCACAGTCTCTCATTCCTTCCACCCCACACAACCCCCCATAGCAGTCCCACATTCCTTCCACCCCACACAACCCCCCCATACAGTCCCTCATTCCTTCCACCACAATCATAAATCACACAACCCCCCATCACAGTCCCACATTCCTTCCACCACAATCATAAATCACACCCCCCCCATCACAGTCCCACATTCCTTCCACCACAATCATAAATCACACAACCCCCCCATCACAGTCCCACATTCCTTCCACCACAATCATAAATCACACAACCCCCCATCACAGTCCCACATTCCTTCCACGACACTCATAAATCACACAACCCCCCCATCACAGTCCCACATTCCTTCCACCACAATCATAAATCACACAACCCCCCATCACAGTCCCACATTCCTTCCAGTCAGCTGGGGTCCTTAGAGGGGGACGGATGGATGGACGGTTAGTCCAACATTGCAGTTTTCCCTTCATCTGTTTATTTGGGCATATGTTATCTGGTGAGATGTAAAGCATTCTTTACGTGTGACTTACTTAGGAGATTTGCCATATCAGTAAGATTTCTGGTTTCCCACCTGTGTGGTGCTTTGTGGTAATCGTACATGGTAGTAAGCCCTGTAGGGTGTTCATTACTATTACTATACATTCAATGGATTGCTCTAACAAAATGTTAGGTTTGTTCATTGGAAGTCATTGACAGACCCAACGTTGTGGCAAAAACCAAGAACATCTGTGAATATTGCATTATGGATACATGCAGTTTTTTTGCTCCCCTCAGACCCTTGAGTAACCTTTCAAACAACCCATAAAGCTATCCACAGTGGTGCGATATTATCCTTTATAAAAACATATTCATGGCTGTGGAAAGTCAATCCCACGGAGCGCTGTGGGCTGGGAAAGCCTGTCCCTGACACGCACCGTATACCCGTCTAGTGACACTTACCATAGAGGGGTCACATAACATGCCAGGGAAGCGATGTGAAATTCCACATCGCTCAGCTACCTGGCCTGGCCTCAAATGCCACTGACAAAGAGCAAGCGAAGCCTGATTAGCAAGGTGCTAGAGACGGGCCGGAATCTCCACGGCTAATACACAGTGAAAGACACCACCACAGAGGACGAGTCAATGACAGTGTAAAGTGTAGTTCAACCTAGCTAGATAGTTGTTTTGCAGTGTGTGTGCGTGTGCTGTGCATGCATGCTTGCATCTGTCTGCCTGCCTGTCTGCCTGCCTGCCTTCCTGTCTTCCTGTCTGCCTGTCTGCCTTCCTGTCTGCCTGTCTGCCTGTCTCTGTTTGTTTATTAGTACAGGCTTGGGTGTGTGAGAGTATGTGTACAGTATGTGAGACACACACTGAGCAAGGGAAGGCAAGTGGCCAATTTCCATAGCTAATTCCAAATGGCACCCTACTCCCTACATAGTGCACTCATTTTTACCAGGACCAAATGACACCCTTCTCCCTACATAGTGCACTCCATTTGACCAGGGCCAAATGGCACCCTACTTTCTACATTGGGCTCTGGTCAAAGGTAATGCACTATATAGACAATAGGGTGCCATTTGGGACACAGACAGAGACTGTGGGTGAGGATGAGGGTGATAAATAATGGAGTATTCCCACCATCCATCCCTGCAGGAGAATTCATCATCCATCCATGCAGCAGAACTCATCATCCATCAATGCAGCAGAATTCATCATCCATCCCTGCAGGAGAATTCATCATCCATCCCTGCAGGAGAATTCATCATCCATCCATGCAGCAGAATTCATCATCCATCAATGCAGCAGAATTCATCATCCATCAATGCAGCAGAACTCATCATCCATCAATGCAGCAGAACTCATCATCCATCAATGCAGCAGAACTCATCATCCATCAATGGGAGAACTCATCATCCATCCATGCAGCAGAATTCATCATCCATCAATGCAGCAGAACTCATCATCCATCAATGCAGCAGAACTCATCATCCATCAATGCAGCAGAACTCATCATCCATCAATGCAGCAGAACTCATCATCCATCAATGCAGCAGAACTCATCATCCATCAATGCAGCAGAATTCATCATCCATCAATGCAGCAGAACTCATCATCCATCCCTGCAGCAGAACAGAAGGCTTGAATACTGTGCAGGCAGACACACTGGACTTGGCCAGTACACAACACAAAAATGATTGAATCTGGCCCTGAACCTAGTCATAAACCCTGTTTATACCTGGTTCTAGCATGTATCCTTTGTCCTGATCTTGTCCATATTCTGATTATGCCCACATTTTCAGACAGGTGAAGACTATTAAAAGATACATTATGATCTGATAGTGATCGGATATTGCAAGTGTAAACGGACAAGATCAGGACAATATCAGGACAAAGGATGCATGTTAGAACCATGTATAAACAGGGATTTTAAATAAGAATCATGATGAATGGAGATTCACCACTGAAAGTGGTTCTTAGTCCAAAAGACTAGATTTAACCTGTGTCTGCGAATCCGTCTCGTACAGTTTAGGATTCAACTTTTTCTATTTTTCAACAACATTGAAAACATTTAATTAAAACATTAGTTGGACGTGAAAGCCCTATTATTAACGTATATATGAGAGAATTTACATTGAGCCAGACAATCCTTTGCCAAAAAAAACATTAAATCATCTCCCTAAGATTGTTTGTTGACCAGAGTCTTATCAGCTTTTCAACTCAGTGATCTTTCACAAAGCCTACTTCTATACTCCCCTCTCTATGCCTAAGTCCCAACTAGCACCCTATTCTCTTTATTGTGCACAATGTTTTACCCTGGCCCATAGTGCTCTGGTCAAGAGTAGTGCACTACAGATAAAGGATCTTGATCACCCTGTTGCAGGAGAACGTTCCTACAATGCAGGAAATTAAAAACTCCCACAACCCCATTGCTCTTTAAATCGACGGTTATCTTACAATGCAGACAGTACAAGGGAATCCCATAGCCCCCCCCCGTACACACTCAGCTTGCACAACGGATGTACGTGCTTCTACACCTGCATTGCTTGCTGTTTGGGATTTTAGGCTGGGTTTCTGTACAGCCCTTTGTGACATCAGCTGATGTAAGAAGGGATTTATAAATACATTTAATTGATTGTTTGATTGATTGATGTACAACACATCTGACACAACTGTTTTGAAACAACAGAGAATTTGTATGCACAAAAATGTAAACAACGGTTGTCGAGACACCACAGATGGTTGTGTAATCCTTCTTTTGTAGATAAACTCTCCATTACATCGCAAAATATCTGTTGTATAACAACTGTTGTGTCAAATGGGTTGTACATCAGTTGTACAAGCTGAGTGTGCACGGGGCCATAGGGTGGATACTTATTTTGGGGGGAGTGATGTAGGAGAGAGTGGGGTAAGTCGTGCCAAATGGTTAGTCAAGCAACCCCATTTCTAGGAAACCATATACAAAATTAATCATGTGACCAGATGTTTAGGAAGAGGTCATCATTTCATGGAGTAGTTGAAAGAATTAACCACATGGAAAAAGTGGTAAGCAAGTTTGGCCTATAATACAAATTAAGATTACATCATTTCATTAGTTGGTTTAGCCACGGAAAAAGGCAGGAACCTTCCCGCTAGCCATGATTGGCTGAGATAATGGGCAGGCTGGACATGTCGGGAGATGAGTTTGGATTAGTCTGCCATGTAACATGCTTCCGTCTATAACGTGAGCTGTTCAGTATGTGTTGACAGTCATTTCTACTGCGCCGTTTTTGAAAGATATGTTAGCCATCGAGAAACTACAAAAGTTTTGCTACTGAGTTTAGCATCTGCGATTGACAGATCAGTTGAAAAAAGTGATGGGCTACTTTCTGCACACGCCACAGTCAATGTGAACTAGAGTGACTTGACACAATTCTGGCCAAACAAGATGTAGCTACAAACAAAATGGAGAAAATGGTTCCAGTCTGCCGTGAAGCGTTAATCGATGTATACGGGTAAAAGTCTAGCTACATTTTCAGATGTATTTTGCCAGAAAGTTGTTTTTTATTACAAATTAAAGCATACTGTTAGATAGCTAGTAAACTTTAGCTTGCTGGCTCGATAGCTAACGTTACGTTTTTGATCTGTGAAGTAATATTATTTGAATCAGAAATAAAAAATGTTGCTAGTTATAGCCAAATGTTAGCTAGCTAACATTAAACCTAGTTTGTTAGCTTTAGCTACCTGCAGATTCATACTACAGCTATGTCAATGTTTGTATTGGTAGTAGTATGAGTTGAGATTATGGCGGTTCATTGTTTCTCTAGCTAGCTAAATGCCTAAACAAAAGACTTCGGCTGGATTATTACATGACCCATCGATTTAGCAGGTGTGTCTGGGGGCGATTATGGCCATCTATTGTATAGAATGAACATGTGTACATGTCTAGCTAGACACTAGTGACCCATCCACTTAGTTAGATGTGGGTGAGGGGTGGTTATAGCATTTCTATCACATGATCCATCAATTTACACAAGTGTGTCTGGTAAGCGTCATCTAATAACAGTTAAATATTTATAAAATGTTTTTTATCTGGACACTTTCTGTTTTTGATATTGCTACTATGCAAGTACACAAGTACTTTAACTATACTGTTTACACCTTCTGTATCCTGTGCATGTGACAAATAAACAGAGATTTTATTTGATATAGTGTGTGTTTACCACATGGCCTCACATTTGAATCCATAAAGAGATGGATGAGGCTGAGGCTTATGAGGGTGTGAACGATGCTGAATGGATGAGCTCTCCAGTAGGTGTACCAAAACGTTCAAGGGCTATTTTCTCAAAAGTGGGGTTTCAAAGCAGATTATTTCCCCATTGTTCCTCAACTGCAGTGCATGACATACCATTTTCTAGCTCTTACACTTTGGACTCAGTGTCACCTTATTGATGAAAGCAGATGGAAGTCATGAGGACTCCTGTCAAGCAAGTGTTCTTCCCTAGGATGTCCATATTAGGATCTTAGTCCCAGCAGGAATTGAAAGAATAGACTGAAGCTGTCCTAATATAGACAATGTACATCCAGGATTTGTAGCATTACAGATAAAGTGATTCTGTCTGAAAGCCAACGAATGGAAATCATTAAGTGTGATTAGGAAGTTTTGGCTCTGGTCGTCTCGTCTGCACCAAGCCTTATAAATGTCTGACATAACTATCTATTGACTTTGATGAGACTCTTGGACAAGGCACTTGGCATCAGAAACACAAGCATATGACTTTTGTATTATTACATTGTCAGACATTGCGTGTGTTTCTGAATGGGTCTGTCGGTATGTCAGAGAGCGAGAGCGAGAACAATTGCCTTGAGTTTTTGATAATGGGCTAAATATGTCGGCCAGGCTTACTTTACTCTGTTGTTAATATTGTGTCTGGTCTTTTCATTCTACCCCTCCCCTCATATTTCCCCTCTCCTCCCTCACCCTAATCTCTGACCTCCCTCTTTCCCTCTCTCTTCATGCCGTCACCCCCTCTTTACGCCCCTCTCTTTAATCTTCCTCTCTTTAATCTTCCTCTCTTTAATCTTCCACTCTGTCTTGGCAAGCCTGTACTGGTTAAACTAAATGAGATGTTACTGCTGAGGGGTGTGTGTGCGTGTGTGTGCGTGTTTGTCAGAGGGGGATGGGTGGGATCCAGGGGGCAGAGGTCAAGCTGAATGTGATGGTCCCTAAGATGGATGAGCACATCACAGCTGCCGTGTACAAAGCCACTGGGAATACTGTAAAACCACCCCTGGATGTGAATACTGTACAGCCACACTCGGTTGTGAATACTGTAAAACCACCCCTGGATGTGAATACTGTACAGCCACGCCCGGTTGTGAATATTGTACAGCCACTGTGAATATACTCAGTGGTGGAAAAAAGTACACAATTGTCATACTTGAGTAAAAGTAATAGTAATATAGTAATAGAAAGTAATAGAAAATGACTCAAGTAAAACTGAAAGTCACCCAGTAAAATACAACTTGACTATAAGTATTGGGTTTAAATATACTTAACTATCAAATGTAAATGTAATTGTCAAAATATACTTACATGTAAGTATCGAAAGTGTAAATAATAAAAAATTACTTGTATTAGGCAAAACAGATGGCACCATTTTCTTGTTTTTAACATTTATGGATACCCAGAGGCGCACTCCAAACATAATTTACAAATAATGCATTTGTGTTTAGTGAGTCCACCAGATCAGAGGCAGTAGGGATGACCACATGTTCTCTTGAAGTGTGTGAATTGGACCATTTTCCTGTCCTGCTAAACATTAAAAATTGAATAAGTGCTTTTGGGTGTCAGGAAAAAATGTATGGAGTGAAAAGTTAATTATTTTCTTTAGGAATGTAGTGAAGTAAATGTAAAAGTTGTCAAAAATATAAATAGTAAATTAAAGTACAGAATGACTTAAGTAATACTTTAAAGTATTTTTACTTTAAGTACTTTACACCACTATGAATACAGTACAGACATCCTGGGCATCTGGAGCCAACTCCCTCCCCATTTCCCTTCACACCGGAGCTCCTCACTAAAACAGTTGAACAGGCGAGTAAAGGCTGTGGAAAGCCCATCTATAAATGTCATATTATCTCTCCCAAGCCATGGCAAGATTGAATTCACTTGAACACTACGGGGGGAGCTACATGGGAAAACCTGAGCGTGAAATTAAATCCCTATTGTTGTCACTTGAGAATGAACTGTACTTTGTGAATTGAACAACATTATTGTTGAATGATGTGGTCATTTAGGGGAGACACTTTTATGGCAAATGATTTATTGAACTTTTAAACATATCTAGTGACTCAGAGCTTGTGTTCCTCCAGTCCTCTGAGCCGTCCTCGTGTTCCTCCAGTCCTCTGAGCCGTCCTCGTGTTCCTCCAGTCCTCTGAGCCGTCCTCGTGTTCCTCCGACCCTCTGAGCCGTCCTCTTGTTCCTCCAGTCCTCTGAGCCGTCCTCGTGTTCCTCCAGTCCTCTGAGCCGTCCTCGTGTTCCTCCGACCCTCTGAGCCGTCCTCTTGTTCCTCTGACCCTCTGAGCCGTCCTCGTGTTCCTCCAACGCTCTGAGCCGTCCTCTTGTTCCTCTGACCCTCTGAGCCGTCCTCGTGATTCCTCCAACCCTCTGAGCCGTCCTCTTGTTCCTCTGACCCTCTGAGCCATCCTCGTGTTCCTCCAACCCTCTGAGCCGTCCTCTTGTTCCTCCGACCCTCTGAGCCTCTGAGCCGTCCTCGTGTTCCTCTGACCCTCTGAGCCGTCCTCGTGTTCCTCTGACCCTCTGAGCCGTCCTCGTGTTCCTCTGACCCTCTGAGCCGTCCTCGTGTTCCTCTGACCCTCTGAACCGTCCTCGTGTTCCTCTGACCCTCTGAGCCGTCCTCGTGTTCCTCCAGTCCTCTGAGCCGTCCTCGTGTTCCTCCAGTCCTCTGAGCCGTCCTCGTGTTCCTCTGACCCGTCCTCGTGTTCCTCTGACCCTCTGAGCCGTCCTCGTGTTCCTCTGACCCTCTGAGCCGTCCTCTTGTTCCTCTGACCCTCTGAGCCGTCCTCGTGTTCCTCTGACCCTCTGAGCCGTCCTCGTGTTCCTCTGACCCTCTGAGCCGTCCTCGTGTTCCTCTGACCCTCTGAGCCGTCCTCGTGTTCCTCCGACCCTCTGAGCCGTCCTCGTGTTCCTCCGACCCTCTGAGCCGTCCTCGTGTTCCTCTGACCCTCTGAGCCGTCCTCTTGTTCCTCTGACCCTCTGAGCCGTCCTCGTGATTCCTCCAACCCTCTGAGCCGTCCTCTTGTTCCTCTGACCCTCTGAGCCGTCCTCGTGTTCCTCCAACCCTCTGAGCCGTCCTCTTGTTCCTCCGACCCTCTGAGCCTCTGAGCCGTCCTCGTGTTCCTCTGACCCTCTGAGCCGTCCTCGTGTTCCTCTGACCCTCTGAGCCTCTGAGCCGTCCTCTTGTTCCTCTGACCCTCTGAGCCGTCCTCGTGTTCCTCTGACCCTCTGAGCCGTCCTCGTGTTCCTCTGACCCTCTGAGCCGTCCTCGTGTTCCTCCAGTCCTCTGAGCCGTCCTCGTGTTCCTCCAGTCCTCTGAGCCGTCCTCGTGTTCCTCTGACCCTCTGAGCCGTCCTCGTGTTCCTCTGACCCTCTGAGCCATCCTCGTGTTCCTCTGACCCTCTGAGCCGTCCTCGTGTTCCTCCAGTCCTCTGAGCCGTCCTCGTGTTCCTCCAGTCCTCTGAGCCATCCTCGTGTTCCTCCAACACTCAATATCAATTATGTATCCACACGGCAACACTAACACTCCACCGCTCACCCAACAAAGACCCGTCAATTACACAAACCATAACCCTGGCATGATAACCCCAATATTACTAATTAAATGTAAAACATGTTGGTCACATACACATATTTAGCAGATGTTATTGGTCACAAACACATATTTAGCAGATGTTATTGGTCACAAACACATATTTAGCAGATGTTATTGGTCATACACATATTTAGCAGATGTTATTGGTCACACACATATTTAGCAGATGTTATTGGTCACATACACATATTTAGCAGATGTTATTGGTCACATACACATATTTAGCAGATGTTATTGGTCACATACACATATTATTTAGCAGATGTTACTGGTCACACACACATATTTAGCAGATGTTATTGCGGTTGTAGCGAGATGCTTGTGTTCCTTGCTCCAACAGTGCAGTAATATTTCACAATACACAACAATACAAACAAATCTAAAAAGTAAAAGAATGGAATTGAGAAATATTAAGACGAGCAATTTTGGAGTATGGAGTATAATTATAAATACACATGTATTTTTTAACCTATAGTTAAGCAAGTGAGTTAAGAACAAATTCTTATTTACAATGACGGCAATGATGCTGGGCCAATTGTGCGCCACCCTATGGGACTCCCAATCACGGCCGGTTGTGATACAGCCTGGATTCAAACCAGGGTGTCTGTTGTGACTGTGATACAGTGCCTTAGACCCTGCTCCACTTGGGAGCCCGTATATATGATGGGATGTATAGACATTATGGACGGTATATGGATATATAATGTGTAGTATATCTGTATAATACGTAGGATAGAATAGTATATGTCCATAAATAGTTCAATAGAATAGGCCTTGACTAGAACACAGTAAATATATACAGGGCATTCTGAAAGTATTCAGACCCCTTCACTTTTCCCACATTTTGTTACGTTACAGCATTATTCTAAAATTGATGATTTAACATTTATTTAATCAATCTACACACAATACCCCATAATGACAAAACCCCAAAACTTTTTTTTTTGCACATTTATTCAAAATTATAAAACAGAAATACCTTATTTACATAACTATTCCAACTCTTAGCTAAAGGTGCATCCTGTTTCCATTGATCATCCTTTAGATGCCTCTACAACTTGATTGGAGTTCACCTGTGGTAAATAAAATTGACATGATTTGGAAAGGGACATTTATTATATTTTATCTTTATTTAACTAGGCAAGTCAGTTAAGAACAAATTCTTATTTTCAATGACGGCCTAGGAACAGTGGGTTAACTGCCTGTTGAGGGACAGAATGACAGGTCAGCACGGGGGTTTGAACTTGCAACCTTCCAGTTACTAGTTCAACACTCCAACCACTAGGCTACCCTGCCGCCCCTGATATAGACATAGCTGTCTAGATAAGGTCCCACAGTTGACAGTGCATGTCAGAACAAAAACCAAGCCATGAGGTCAAAGGAATTGTCCACAGAGCTCCGAGACAGGATTGTGTTGAGGCACAGATCTGGGGAAAGGTACCAAAACATTTCTGCAGCATTGAAGGTCCCCCAAGAACACAGCGGCCTCCATCATTCTTAAATGGAAGAAGTTTGGAACCACCAAGACTCTTCCTGGAGCTGGCAACCCTCCCAAAATCAGCAATCGGGGGAGAAGGGCCTTGGTCAGGGAGGTGAAGAACCCGATGGTCACTGGCAGAGCTCCAGAGTACCTCTGTGGAGATTGGAGAACCTTCCCAAAGGACAACCATCTCTGCAGCACTCTACCAATCAGGCCTTTATGGTAGAGTGGCCAGACAGAAGCCACTCAGTAAAAAGCACGTGACAGCCTGCTTGAAATTTGCCAAAAGGCACCCAAAGGACTTTGACCATGAGAAACAAGATTCTCTGGTCTGATGAAACCAATATTGAACTCTTTCGCCTGAATGCCAAGCATCATGTCTGGAGGAAACCAGGCACCGAATATCACTACGGTGAAGCATGGTGGTGGCAGCATCATACTGTGGGGATGTTTTTCAGTGGCAGTGACTAGGAGACTAGACAGGATCGAGGGAAAGATGAACGGAGCAAAGTACAGAGAGATCCTTGATGAAAACCTGCTCCAGGGCACTCAGGACCTCAGACTGGGGCGAAGGTTCACCTTCCAACAGGACAACGACCCTAAGCAAACAGCCAAGACAACGCAAGAGTGGCTTTGGGACAAGTCTCTGAATATCCTTGAGTGGTCCAGCCAGATTCTGGACTTGAAACCGATCAAGCATCTCTGGAGAGACCTGGAAATAGCTGTGCATCGGCGCTCCCCATCCAACCTGACAGAGCTTGAGAGGATCTGCAGGGAAGAAACTCCCCAAATACAGGTGTGCCAAGCTTGTAGCATCATGCCCAAGAAGACTCAAGGCTGTATTCACTGCCAATGATGCTTCCACTAAGTACTGAGTAAAGGGTCTGAATACTTGTTAATATGATGACATTTTTGTTTTTATATACATTTGTAAAAATGTCTAAAAACCTGTTTTTGCTTTGTCTTTATGGGATATTGTGTGTAGATAGATGAGAAAAAAAATCCATTTTAAAATAAGGCTGTAACGTAAAGAATTGTGGGAAAAGTGAAGGGGTCTGAATACTTTCCATATGCAATGTATGAAGTAGGTAAAACAGTTTGTAAACTTTACAAACCTTTTGTAAACCAAACATTACAACTGACTATTTATTTCATCCTGTTCAAATCTCCATATAATCCAAGGCTCTACCCTCTGCCCTCTCTACTTTGCCCTGACCCTAACCTGAACCTGACCGCGCTAGAACTTCCCGGAAACAAAGCATGCAAGCGACAGTAAACGAAAAAACAGAGGGGCCTCTAGGATGTAGAGACACCGTGGGCCTTAAGCCCAGGGATCAGCCACCTGTTTGTTATCCAAGGCAGACAGTTAATACCCCCGTTCCCCTCTCCCCCCAGTCTTATCCCGGCCCGCTGCCCTTCCTTTTGATATCACTTGACTGGTTTAGCTGGGGGTTCTCACGGTCAAACCGCTACAGAAACAGTCTATTACACACCCTATTATATTTTCAATAAATGTTTCTGTGATAGGTGGGTAAATGCTTGTGCAAATTTTTAAAACGTGAGTAAACAGTATTTACAACCTCCACTACACCACTGGTTGGATCTGCACAACCATTGGCCTGAAACGTGGACTCATCACAATCAACAGAATACGCACTTTTGAGGTCTAAGAAATATTAAACTTTGATTATAGAGTGGACTGTCCCTTTAATGTCAATGGCAGATATGCACCAACATTTGAGTAACACGCAAGCATCACAAATTCGGATTTGGCCCACAGTGCAGATACGCATGGTGAATTCCTTGAAAACGGAAATGGTACGGGTTTTAAGTGGTACTATAAAGTGATAAGCCGAATACAGTGTACTATTCCGCATTAGAGATTACCAGCCAAGGTCACTTGAGAAGATGGTGTCAGGCTTAGTGTATGTTGGTTTAAAAAATGTTATTTATTATTTATTTGTTTATTTGTCAGGGACAATGTACAACATTCCATTGCACCAGATTTAGCTAGATAGCTCATTTTCATCTGTTGTCCCTGGCCAGAAAATCAAATCAAATCAAATTTATTTATATAGCCCTTCGTACATCAGCTGATATCTCAAAGTGCTGTACAGAAACCCAGCCTAAAACCCCAAACAGCAAGCAATGCAGGTGTAGAAGCACGGTGGTTAGGAAAAACTCCCTAGAAAGGCCAAAACCTAGGAAGAAACCTAGAGAGGAACCAGGCTATGTGGGGTGGCCAGTCCTCTTCTGGCTGTGCCGGGTAGAGATTATAACAGAACATGGCCAAGATGTTCAAATGTTCATAAATGACCAGCATGGTCGAATAATAATAAGGCAGAACAGTTGAAACTGGAGCAGCAGCACGGCCAGGTGGACTGGGGACAGCAAGGAGTCATCATGTCAGGTAGTCCTGGGGCATGGTCCTAGGGCTCAAAACAATCAACATCAACACAATTTCATTACAAATTTACAAGTCAATGTATGTTAAGACCTTCATTGAAGATTATGGCAATTTCCTATTCAGTATTTGAAATTCAATAACATAACTTCCCTCAAAGTTTTTGCCTTGCTCCACCAGCCAAAATGGTATCACCTATGATCACATTGCTCAATTCGCCTCACATTGCTCTTCTTCATTGAAAATGAATGACCTCCAGCGTATCTTCACCTCTCATCTCTGTGTTAAAAATCCGCTGTTAAAATGTAATCAACCCCAATCCTGATAAGGGAACTTTTTTTTACACCATTCAGGACATAAAAAAAATCAAAAGGTCCTTTATGCAAATTACCTACAGTCTATCATTTCATTTAAAAAATAAAAGAATACACAAAACCACCAAATTCTTCTACAAACCGCATCACAGTAGGTGATTTAAAGCACATTCTCACAACCCAACAAGATGAACACTGGAGCCAACACACCTTCTCCCCTTTTCACTTGTTCCTCCTCCAGTGCTGTTTTTAATATCATTCCTCCTTTCCAAGAGGGAAACTCCATGGCGAAAAGGGTAAACCTATCCAACAAGGGAGCCCATTCTTTGGAAGGAACACTAAATTTTGAATGTAATTTCAATCCTGCATGCCTTCTGTCCTGTATAATGGCTCTGTGTCTCCAAGGTAAAACGTCGTAGTAAATAATGTCTGGTGTCTCCACTTTACCGCACTTGACTGTATGGTAGAGAAATCATAAAGGGACTCGAGTCGTAAATATACAGTGTCGAGCGCGATAAAGAAGCCGCTGATAGGTGGTGTGGCGATGGTTGCTTAAATGTAGTATCACAAATCCATGAAATCGGACGCCTATTGTTTTCATGAAAAGGCTGACGATATAATGGATGGAGAGGAACTAATGAGCAGTGACTTAAGCAGAGTTGATCAGAGGGTGAGTTAAGAGTCACGGGGATAGGTCTATTAAAAATACTATCACAGCAGACCATGGATCATTTGGAGATAGTCATCAATTTAGGGAGGATGTTGAAAACATCCACCTTTCATTTATCTACAGCTTGGATGTGGAAGTAAAATAGGATTTTTGAGAAATAAGAAATTATTTGTAGTAGTTTTCACATTTAGGTGAATTTCAGATCTTAATAAAAGAAAACAGATGTTGTGAAACGTTAAAATGTGTAAAAACAAACACACATTAGCATATAATCCAGGTGCTTTGACAACAACAAGAGATGTTAATTCAGTGAAGGAAGATGAGGCAGAATGTTTTTCAAATTTTCAAGAGACTTTCCACATACCCAGCCCTGGTAATCTGACACAACTACCCCCCTTCAGGAGTGAGAGCAGGAGGAGTGAAAATCTATCGGTACCAGATCAGTGGTGGGGGAGAAGAGCAGGGAAGGAGGTATACCGTAACCTTCTTTGATCCTCTGTAAAGGTCCTTCCCCCCCTTCATCCACACACACACAATGCCTTGCCAAGCACCTGTCCGCAGGTATGAAATGAGAGAGATTGGACTCTTTCAACTGCCGCTGTGCCCTACCTGAGCACAAAGCTTTCCAGCCTCACCTAACCCTGCCTCCCTCTTATCTCTCCATCTGTATTCCTCTCTTTTGCCCGCCCTCCACCCTCCGCCCTCCGCACTCCCGTTTTCTCCTCTTCTTTCATCGTCAATATCTCTGCCCAAATTATGGGCTGCGAGTGGAACAAAATGGAGGCAATGGTGATTAGAATCGTACATGGGTGTCTGCAATTTGGATATGCTTTGAACCAACACTAAACACACTGGCTTGGTGTGGTCATAATAATGCTGGGTAAGCAATGTTCTGGGGCTCGCAGACAAACGTGGCATAGCTGTGGTTCTCTTATCTGCCTCGGAAACTGGCTCTTGCTTTGAATCCTGGTTTCTTCATGTTGCTTTGTAAAACAGGGGAGCATCTCAATAGTCCACAATATGTTATTTATTCCCTGGCCTTCTCTTTTTATCCTACAACGATCTGAAAACAAGAAATATGATGGATGCCTACTGGAAACTACAATCACCTGCCCAGTTTTACATACCAGACAAAAAGGAAAATAGACTAGGAGACAAGGAGATCACTCGAGAATATTGAGATGCTCAAGAAATACTTATTTAAAATAATAACTGAAAATCTCATTTATTTTCATTTATTATTTGAAGGTTATATTGAGATGTATTACACTACTTTCCAGAGTGAACTATTTGATTGCATTTATTCTCTAAATGGTGTTAATGTTGTGATCAACGAGAGCCATGCTTTTACTCCTCAGTTTACTCAAAGCGTGATGAGGAGAGGAAAATATACTTAGGCATGAGAGTCCAGAGTAAAGATTGCTTTTCATTTGTATCCATCCCATGCAGTCATTAAAAGAGAGACAACTGGCAGAATTGTATCCTTCCCTTCCACCAACACCACACTGGGGGGGGTGACAGAGTAGCCTAGTGGTTAACCGAAAGGTTGCAAGTTCAAATCCTGAAGGTGACAAGGTACAAATCTGTCGTTCTACCCCTGAACAGGCAGTTAACCCACTGTTCCTAGGCCGTCATTGAAAATAAAAATTTGTTCTTAACTGACTTGTCTAGTTAAATAAAAGTTAAAATAAATAAAAAACTGGAACACAACGCAGAAAGGTACTGGTACAGAACCAGTATGTGCACAGTTATGGCTAGAAGGGATGCAGCTAATATCAAAGGGATGCAGCTAATATCAAAGTGATGTCACACTCCCGCTGTGAACTCAGACTTCATCGAACAAACAAACCCGCTAGCGACCTAGTTTATGCTGGCTAGCTGGCAACAACAGCAGGGCGCTAGTTAAAAATACAGTTATTTCGATGGTCTTCGGGAGAAATAACTTGTAATATTGGTCACCATCGGGATGTCACAAGAACACGCCAATTAGCGAAAGCTCCTCCCCTCAGGCCTTACGAAGACAAGCCGGTATGAATGACCTGTAACGGTTTTCTTCTGGGTAAAGAGAGGCGGACAAAAATGCAGCGTGGTTAATTTTGTACATCTTTAATAAAGATGAAAGTACAACAATCTACAAAACGTGGAAAAAACCAAAACAGTCCTATCTGGTGCCACAAAGACAGGAACAATCACCCACAAAACCCAACGCAAAACAGGCTACCTAAATATGGTTCCCAATCAGAGACAATGACTAACACCTGCCTCTGATTGAGAACCATATCAGGCCAAACATAGAAATAGACAAACCAGACACACAACATAGAATGCCCACCCAGCTCACACCCTGACCAACCCTAAAACAAGGAAAACACACACGAACGATGGTCAGAACGTGACATGATCTGTGCACCAGGGTGGTATCGAGGCGTTTGCTGACATAGACAGCTGTATCAGTATGTCGCCGGGGGTAGCTAACGTGGCCATATTTTTCCTCCCAAGATTTTATTTACAAGAAATAGATTGTAAACATCTAGATGTCATCGTGCTACAGTCAGTCTACTTAGTGGGGAGAGGATGCATGGCAACCCAGCAGCATAACACTGGGATACAGTGTCCTGCACTCCCGTTTGCCGAGCACCGCTGTCTCGCAATACAGCAGCGAAGGAAAGTGGCCAGCTGCCTACTGTAGCCAATAGGGTAGTGAGGTCTGCACAACGCATCACCGGGGGCAAACTACCTGCCCTCCAGGACACCTACACCACCCGATGTTACAGGAAGGCCATAAAGATCATCAAGGACATCAACCACCCGAGCCACTGCCTGTTCACCCCGCTATCATCCAGAAGGCGAGGTCAGTACAGGTGCATCAAAGCTGGGACCGAGAGACTGAAAAACAGCTTCTATCTCAAGGCCATCAGACTGTTAAACAGCCACCACTAACATTGAGTGGCTGCTGCCAACACACTGACACTGACTCAACTCCAGCCACTTTAATAATGGGAATTGATGGGAAATGATGTAAATATATCACTAGCCACTTTAAACAATGCTACCTTATATAATGTTACTTACCCTACATTATTCATCTCATATGCATACGTATATACTGTACTCTATATCATCGACTGCATCCATGTGTAATACATGTATCACTAGCCACTTTAACTATGCCACTTTGTTTACATACTCATCTCATATGTATATACTGTACTCGATACCATCTACTGTATCTTGCCTATGCTGCTCTGTACCATCACTCATTCATATATCCTTATGTACATATTCTTTATCCCCTTACACTGTGTATAAAACAGAGTTTAGGAATTGTTAGTTAGATTACTTGTTGGTTATTACTGCATTGTCGGAACTAGAAGCACAAGCATTTCACTACACTCGCATTAACATCTGCTAACCATGTGTATGTGACAAATAAATTTGATTTGATTTGAAGTTGATTCAATTCCCTCTAAGTTAGATCTCGTTAAGGGCCCAGTTTTGGATTTTGCCTATCGGATAGGATTAAATGCATATAAATAGAATGAATAAGACAGACAAATTATTGACTTGAATGGGAACCCCCATTCTATTAATTAGATTTCTATGCATTTAATCCTACCCGATAGCCGAAATCCAGAGATTTTTGAAAAACTGAGCCCAGTATGTCAGATGGAGGCGGTCGGTGGGTCTCCCTTATAGAGTTAGAAGAGGGCCCACCTCCTATATCTTTGTCAGTGGGCACTCTATCCAACTCTATGGTCTCCTCCCAAAGGGCCACCCAACGGCCATGTTGTTGTCGCTGTTGCTGCCAGCCAGCAGTTCTAATCTGCTCTGGGATCACCTCTTGCTTGCCTGCCTCTCTAATCTCTGCCGTTAACACCAGGAGGGGGCTCAAGTACCCCATCCAGGAATGTGATGAAGTCATGACACTACAAGGCTTTTTTCAGAATATTGTTACTAATGTAGTGACTTCGATCAGGGTTCGAACCTGGGTTCCCTGTGCTTCAAAATACTTTTTAGTTCAGAACCACTGAACTAAAGCCTCAGCATACGGTCAACCAGGGTTTGCAGCCAGGCTACCCATGATGCAAGTCAGTATTAGGGAAGTCATGTGAAAACCGGCCACTAGGGGCCACAGTGAGCTGCTGCCTTGCACCCTGCTGTCCAATACTTTGATGATGTCATGGCAGAAAGGTGGGGGGTCCTTTCTCCTTCGACAAGAAACTATCAAAGAGAGACACCTCAACCATTGCAAAATACATTTTAAAACATACATGTTATTTAACTATTGCACCCACAATGCTCACGTGCGCCAATGAGCATCTGTGTTGCCAAGCACTAAAATATAAGTCAGTTCTTCTTGTGACGCTGAACACGGTGCAAGTCCTGCCTCTCCCATCTCCTCATTGGTTTATAGAAGCAGATACCCACGTGTCATCTCCTCATTGGTTATACCCACGTGGGTGATTGAAAGATGAACTGAGTTTGGTCGGTTGTCATGGTAACTATGAAAGTTAGATGCCAATCGCCATATAAAGTCCAAAGAAGAAAAAGCCTGGAAGGAGGAGAGACGACTAGAAACAATTCGGTTGACTGTTTTATTTGTGGATTAATAAATAGGACAAATTAGCTAGCAATTGCAAGCTAGCTACCTAAATTGCTATAAATGTTTAATGCTTTTCGACCGGTCCCCGAAATCATATAATTGGTTCAGATTTTGTTTTGATATTTCAACCTGCATGTCGTGATCGTGTTTGGTGAGGGGGGACAAAATCCATTTGCGCACAATGGCGCATACACGAGAATGGTTTGGGTGTAATATTGATATTTTATTTATTTTATTTAACTAGGCAAATCAGTTAAGAACAAATTCTTATTTACAATGCCGGCCAAACCTGGACGATGCTGGGCCAATTGTGCGCCGCCCTATGGGACCCCCAATCACGGCCGTATGTGATGCAGCCTGGATTCAAACCAGGTACTGCAGTGACACCTCTTGCACAGATGCAGTGTCTTATATTTCTTAACTCCATTATTTTACTCTAGATTTGTGTATATTCTTGTGAATTGTCAGATATCACTGCACTGTTGGAGCTAGAAACACAAGCATTTCGCTACACCCACAATAACATCTACTAAATGTGTTTGTGAGCAATAAAATTGTATTTTGATCTGATTTGTGTGCACATCAACCACTCTGTAATTGTTACAAATGTGAGGCAGTAGGGACAACATTTAGCCGATACTGCGCCACTTAATTTTGCCAAGAGCTCTCCCACTGGGCACAGACGTCAATTCAATGTCTATTCCACGTAAATTCATTGAAATAAAGTGGGAAAAAAAACATTTATTCAACCAGTGTGCGACAGGTAGGAACTCTTTCCATAGAATTTATAACACACCGACAAGCTCTCAACGTCTCAATGCATAATTAGATGTTTGTCCACATTTCTCCAAACGTCAAATTTGGAAGCTCCTGCTCTCTATTGTTCCATTTCTCCAGTTGTCAAATTTCAAAGTTAAGGGCTAAGTTTAGGCACTCATTCTGAATGGTTAAAGGTCCCAAACAGTGAAAATCATGTTTTTAATCAAATTGGATTATATTTGGATGAAACCAGTTCATAGGAGGTTGACCTAAGTATGGATCTTATCTTGAAACATGGGACCAACACTTTACATGTTGCGTTTATATTTTTGTTTAGTGTAGTATAAGGGAATGTAAATTGCCATAGCTACGTTCTTCATCTCTACCACAGATTCCCACAAGGTCTCAGACTCCAGAATGGGGAAATGCTTACAGATGAAGACAGACTCAGAGCTGTCCATTTGCATTGTTACTTGTAATGTTAAAAATACAATGAAAAAGACGATACTGTTTCTCTAAATCAGCAAGACTACTATTCACCACCGCTAGAATAGGTATTTTTATGTTATAAAATACGTCTACATCTTTGTTTAATCTAATTAATCCAAATATGAATCTAACAATCTTTGTAATTTTATAAGAAATGTTAATTATTTTTAAAAAGCTGCAATAAAGTTGACTAAAGGAGAAGCTCATCTTCTGTTTGTAAGTATTTTCACTTTGTAATGAGTAGTAAATTCCTTCCAGTTCTCTGCTGCCAATGACTGGAATGAACTGCAAAAATCACTGAAGCTGGAGACTCATGTCTCCCTCACTAGCTTTAAGCACCAGCTGTCAGAGCAGCTCACAGATCACTGCACCTGTACATAGCCCATCTGTAAACAGCCCATCCAACTACCTCATCCCCATACTGTATGTATTTATCTTGCTCCTTTGCACCCCATCATCTCTACTTGAACATTCATCTTCTGCACATCTACCATTCCAGTATTTAATTGCTATATTGTAATTACTTTGCCACCATGGCCTATTTATTACCTTAACTCCCTTATCTTACCTCATTTGCACTCACTGTGTAACTCTGTGTTGTATGTGTCGAACTGCTGTTCTTTATCTTGGCCAGGTCGTAGTTGTAAATGAGAACTTGTTCAGCTAGCCTACCTGTCATGCATAGGTGTAATAGGTGGCAGGGAAGTCAGGCGCAGGAGAGTCAAATGGAGTGTAAAATGGAGTCTTTTAATAAAGTCCACGGAGTATGCTCCATAACACTAAAAGTACATAAACAAACAAACATGGGTACAAGGACCCGAAGTGCACCTGTACAACAAACACACCTCACTGACAATAAAACAATCTCTGACAAAGACATGAGGGGAAACAGAGGGTTAAATACACAACAGGTAATGAATGGGATTGAAAACAAGTGTGTGGGAAGACAAGACAAAACCAATGGAAAATGAAAAAAGGATCAATGATGGCTAGAAGACCGGTGACGTCGAACGCCGAGCACCGCCCGAACAAGGAGAGGCAACGACTTCGGCAGAAGTCGTGACACTACCTGGTTAAATAAAGGTGAAATAAATAAATAAATGATTATATAGAATTATTAATTATTATATTGCTAATCTACATCTTGTGTATTTCTAAACGCAACCAAGTTCACCAAGATGGTACACTTTTTGAGGGCAAGTACAAGCAACAATATTGAGTGTAAATGTTGAACTGTGCATTCACAGGTAGGTAATTAGAGCCTATGTAATCTTGGGACACCCAGCAAATCTGTCTACAAGAGATTGCAACCTTGTGATAGTTGTTACTGAACTGGATTCAGCGGAGAAGAAACAATACACCATTTTGGTGTATTTAGTGGAAACCTGCCCATTTGTAACAAGTATAGTAACAAGCATTCATTGTTACACCTCTGTAATTAGACTGCAATTACATGTTATTACAGTGTAACTGAGTTATTACAATAAACTACAATGTTTTTTAGTGTAATTACACTGTAATAAAACCCCTTAACTCTTGATACTCCCCATCCCGGATCCGGGATTGTGAATAAAGCCTCAGGCTCATTAGCATAACGCAACGTTAACGATTTCTGAAAATCGCAAATAAAATGAAAATAATGCGCCTGCTCTCAAGCTTAGCCTTTTCTTAACAACAGTGTCATCTCAGATTTTCAAAATATGCTTTTGAACCATAGCAATTCACTAATTTGTGTAAGAGTATGCAAAGCTAGCTTAGCATTTTGAGTAGCATTTAGCACGCAACATTTTCACAAAAACCAGATAACCAAATAAATAAAATAATTTACCTTTGAAGAGCTTCGGATGTTTTCAATGAGGAGACTCTCAGTTACATAGCAAATGTTCAGTTGTTCCTGAAAGAATCTTTGTGTAGGAGAAATCGCTCAGTTTTGTACATCACATTTGGCTACCGAAACGAACCGAAAATTCAGTCACCAACAACGTCAAACTTTTTCCGAATTAACTCCATAATATCAACCGAAACATGGCAAACGTTGTTTGGAATCAATCCTCAAGGTGTTTTTTCACATATCTCTTCATTGATATATCGTTTGTGGAAGCCTGCTTTCTTCTCTGAATTCCATGGAAAAATACTTGCAGCTGAGGTTTGCGCACCAATTTCGGCGCAGGACACCGGGCGGACACCTGGTAAATGTGGTCTCTTATGGTCAATCTTCCAATGATATGCCTACAAATACGTCACAATGCTGCAGACACCTTGGGGAAACGACAGAAAGGGCAGGCTCATTCCTCTCGCATTCACAGCCATATAAGGAGACAATGGAAAACGGAGCCTCAAAAATCCTGCTGATTTCCTGGATGCCGTTTCATCTTGGTTTTGCCTGTAGCTCACGTTCTAGGGCACGCACAGAGAATATCTTTGCAGTTCTGGAAACGTCAGAGTGTTTTCTTTCCAAAGCTATCAATTATATGCATAGTTGAGCATCTTTTTGTGACAAAATATTGCGCTTAAAACGGGCACGTCTTTTTATCCAAAAATGAAATAGCGCCCCCATAGCATCAAGAGGTTAACAACACTGTCATTTCAGATTTTCAAAATATGCTTTTGAACCATAGCAAATCACTAATTTGTGTAACAGTATTGCAAGCTAGCCTAGCATTTTGAGTAGCATTTAGCACGCAACATTTTCACAAAAACCAGATAACCAAATAAATAAAATCATTTACCTTTGAAGAGCTTCGGATGTTTTCAATGAGGAGACTCTCAGTTACATAGCAAATGTTCAGTTTTTCCTGAAAGAATCTTTGTGTAGGAGAAATCGCTCCGTTTTGTACATCACATTTGGCTACCGAAACGAACCGAAAATTCAGTCACCAAAACGTCAAACTTTTTCCGAATTAACTCCATAATATCGACCGAAACATGGCAAACGTTGTTTAGAATCGATCCTCAAGGTGTTTTTTCACATATCTCTTCATTGATATGCAGTTCGTGGAAGCCTGCTTTCCCTCAGAATCGCATGGAAAAATACCAGCAGCTGAAAAAGACGCACCAATTTCGACGGAGGACACCGGGCGGACACCTGGAAAATGTAGTCTCTTATGGTCAATCTTCCAATGATATGCCTACAAATACGTCACAATGCTGCAGACACCTTGGGGAAATGACAGAAAGGGCAGGATCATTCCTCTCGCATTCACAGCCATATAAGGAGACAATGGAAAACGGAGCCTCAAAAATCCTGCTGATTTCCTGGTTGCCGTTTCATCTTGGTTTTGCCTGTAGCTCCCGTTCTAGGGCACCCACAGACAATATCTTTGCAGTTCTGGAAAATTCAGAGTGTTGTCTTTCCAAAGCTATCAATTATATGCATAGTCGATCATCTTTTTGTGACAAAATATCTTGTTTAAAACGGGAACGTTTTTCATCCAAAAATGAAATTGCGCCCCCAGAGTTTCAAGAGTTAAGAATGAAGTGTTACCAAATATTTCATATCTCAAATTGACTACTTAAAAAACACCATAAAACAGTGTAGAATGACTAGATCGCTACATCAACGAATTGAAAGAAATTAAATTCCCTACCCATTTAATATTTCCCTTTTCAAAAACATTACAGGCTACATAGACAGGCTCCTGGATCTCACCCTTGATCCAGTGCCGTATGTGGGGAAGCTGTGCGAGCTGTCCCAGGATCCCTGTCTGCACATTATGAGAGGCCTGACATGGACATTTATATTACATGTGACATTTGAAATCTTCTATAGATTCCCTGTTAATATGCATTGACTCCCGATTCGGCAGTCTCTAATCAATTATCTGCTTGCACCTGTTGCGCACATTACGCACATCAGGTGTTTCTTCTTAAGTACCAAGGCATAAGAGTGAAACGTATGCTCCATTCCCTTTAACTGATGATGGCTGAAACGTATGCTCCATTCCCTTTAACTGATGATGGCTGAAACGTATGCTCCATTCCCTTTAACTGATGAAGGCTGAAACGTATGCTCCATTCCCTTTAACTGATGATGGCTGAAACGTATGCTCCATTCCCTTTAACTGATGAAGGCTGAAACGTATGCTCCTCCTTCCCTTTAACTGATGAAGGCTGAAACGTATGCTCCATTCCCTTTAACTGATGATGGCTGAAACGTATGCTCCATTCCCTTTAACTGATGATGGCTGAAACGTATGCTCCATTCCCTTTAACTGATGAAGGCTGAAACGTATGCTCCGTTCCCTTTAACTGATGAAGGCTGAAACGTATGCTCCGTTCCCTTTAATTGATGAAGGCTGAAACGTATGCTCTGTTCCCTTTAACTGATGAAGGCTGAAACGTATGCTCTGTTCCCTTTAACTGATGAAGGCTGAAACGTATGCTCCATTCCCTTTAACTGATGAAGGCTGAAACGTATGCTCCATTCCCTTTAACTGATGAAGGCATAGGCTTTCCCTTTCTTTTAATATAGCACATTGCACTCTCACTTTTTGCATTCTTTCAAGCACAGATTAAATAAATACTATTTTTTTGCATCTCGGCCTTCTTTGATTATTCCTTGTCCTAGTTTTGAGTGGGAGTACCTATTGGAGTCACCCACCCACCGGCTGCCTTTCATTCTAGCCTGAGAGCAAACCCACATACTGGCTTTCTATTGGCAAGGAGGAGGACATAGCTGGATTTGTCTCGCTCTTCTATCTTGGGGGTGACTGAAGCCAAGTGGGTTGCTTAATTGATGTGGGGTATATAGTTGGTTGCATTTCCTAAAGACTAAGTACTCCACCTTCATATGATATGATATCACATTTTGTATTGTTTTTCTTTCAAGCATTTGGACATTATTTCTCATTCGTGTTCATGTTGATCAATCATTGTAAATGATCAAATAAATGTCAGATCAATACATACAATTGTGAACATATTGTTATTTATAATGCTAATGAAGAGGCACCAATAAATTGTCCAGCACACTTATTGTATGTGTTTTCATGTACATTCCCTGATGTCTACGCTTGTAAGATGACTCAGGATTTACTAATCATTGTGAAGTGCAACAAAAACTGTTAAATCCCCTTGGATTGATGAGGAATTTAAAAATGGTATGGTTGAGAGGGATGAGGCAAAATGTATGGTAAACACCAAAACTCACAGACCAGGCAAGGAGGGCATTAATCAGAGAGGCAACAAAGAGACCAAAGATAACCCTGAAGGAGCTGCTAAGCGCCACAGCGGAGATTGGAGTATCTGTTCATAGGACCACAAGCCCTACACTCCACAGAGCTGGGCTTTACGGAAGAGTGGCCAGAAAAAAGCCATTGCTTAAAAAAAAACAAAAAATAGCCAACACATTTGGTGTTCACCAAAAGGCATGTGGGAGACTCCCCAAACATATGGAAGAAGGTACTCTGGTCAGATGAGACTAAGATTGAGCTTTTTGCCATCAAGGAAAATGCTATGTCTGGTGCAAACCCAGCACCTCTCATCACCCCGAGAACCTCATCCCATAGCATCCGATGCACTTCTTAATAAACTGGCTCACCGAGTCAGCATATACGTCAATGTCATTGTCTGAGGCTATCCAGAATATATCCCAGTCCAATTGATCAAAGCAATCTTGAAGTGTGGAATCCGATTGTTTAGACCAGCATTGTATTGATCTGAGCACGGGTGTTTCCTGTTTTAGTTTCTGTCTATAGGCTGGGAGCAACAAAATGGAGTCATGGTCAGATTTGCCAAAGGCAGGGCGGGGGAGAGCTTTGTATGCATCACGGAAGTTCGAGTAGCAATGATCCAGAAAGCTACCAGCTCTTGTTATGCATTCGATATGCTGATAGAATTTAGGATGTATGGTTCTTAGGTTAGGTTTGTTAAAGTCTCCAGCTACAATAAATGCAGCTTCAGGATGTATGGTTTCCATTTTTCATAGAGTCTAGAGAAGTTCTTTCAGGGCAGATGAGGGATCTTCTTGGGGGGGTGGACATACACGGCTGTGACTATAATCGAGGAGAATTCTGCTATCGGCATTTGATTGTAAGGAATTCTATGTCGGGTGAACAAAAGGACTTGAGTTCCTGTACGTTGTTCTGATTACACCACAAGTCGTTAATCATAAGGCATACACCTCTGCCCTTCTTCTTACCAGTGAGATGTTTGTTTCTGTCGGCGCGATGCGTGAAGAAACCGGGTGGCTGTACTGACTCTGACAACATATCCCAAGTGAGCCATGTTTCCCTGAAAGAGAGAATGTTACAATCTTTCTGGAAGGCAGCTCGTGCCCTAATATTATCCCCCTTCTTATCTATAGATTGTACATTGGCGAGTAATATGTTCGGAAGCTGTGGATGGTGTGCTTGCCTTTTGAGTCTGACCAGAAGGCCGCTTTGTCTGCCTCTCCTGCAGCGACAGCGTTGTTTTGGGTCGGCCTCTGGGATAAGATCGCATGTCCAAGGTGGAGGTCCGAACAGAGGATCCGCTTCGTGAAAGACATAATCCTGGTCGTAATGATGGTAAATTGACAACGCTTTTATGGCCAATAGCTTTTCCTGGCTGTATGTAATAACACTTGAGATTTTCTGGGCTAACAATGTAAGAAATAATACATTAAAAAAACAAATAACTGCATAGATTTCTAAAGACCTGAAATGAGGCGACCATCTCTGTCGGCGCCATCTTCAAGATACTGGTGAAAGCCTTCTTCGTGTAGCTGAGTCACTTACAAAAGCACACACATTGTTAAAGTCAACCAAATTGTTGTTGAGACAGGAAATGACAGCTGGGGACACAGTAGTAAAGTTGACTTTATCCAGGAAAGCCAGGTCTGTTACAACAGGTCGCTCATCCACTGGCTGGAGTAGGATGGCCAGTACACATCTTCCAACTGCAACGGTCATCTCATCAAGGATGACTTAAATGTCCTTTCCCTTAACAGCATCACCCTCATATTGTGAATAGAGTTCTGGTAGGTACTCTGATCGCTGATAGTATGGCGCTGGGGTAGACCCTCCCTGCTTGCAGTGTTTCTTCAGAAATGTGGAGAACTTGGGACCCTTCTCAACAGGTATATCTGCTTTTATTAATGTTCTTGTGAAGTCCAATGTGAACTCCTTTCTCTCAGCTGTGGAGGGGGTCTTTGCCAGACAGTCTTGTTTAGACAGAAAATTATTTAGAAAGTAAAGGACAATGGTTACATTTGGTACATTAGGAATTTTCAGGTTGAGTTCAATGGCAGGCCTACAGTGGATCTCAAGCTTAGAAGCTAAGCACACTCTCTCCTAAAGCATGACACACATGCAAACAGCCCATAAACCTGACACAGAAGCCTGGAACACACAGACATAGCCCATAAACCTGACACAGAAGCATGGAACACACAGACAGAGCCCATAAACCTGACACAGAAGCCTGGAACACACAGACAGAGCCCATAAACCTGACACAGAAGCCTGGAACACACAGACAGAGCCCATGAACCTGACACAGAAGCCTGGAACACACACACAGAGCCCATAAACCTGACACAGAAGCCTGGAACACACAGACAGAGCCCATAAACCTGACACAGAAGCCTAGAACACACAGACAGAGCCCATAAACCTGACAGTATGTCTCACACAAAAACCTTTCCAAACAATGACAGTTAACTACAAAAAGTCACACAAAAATCACAAAAATGATGTCTATGACTTGCTGCTTTTGTAATTCCTAACTTGTCACTTGTTTTGCTAACTCCACCATGTCACTTTGACTAACTTGTTAGCGAGCGAGATACCTTAAATGACATGATGGACTGACTACATGGGAAGCTTGCCTACCTAACATTAGCTAGCTAACTTGCCGCTATGTAGATACAGACAAAATTGTAATTGTCAAGAACAGATATTAGCTAACCTGAGCAAACCTTGTAGCAAGTTTATATATCTGTATCTAGCTAAAGCATCAGAATGCTTACCTGGTCCACTAGACCTATTGTTGTTTTGGAGTGTCCTCAGGTGAGCCACCACAGTTTTGTAGTCATTTGAATGCTGACAGACTTTGCAGAACAGTACTCCTCCATCCTCATACAGTTCAACTGGAAACTCCCTGGCTCTGTACCTGGCTGTTATTCTGGTTGCCAAGTGTTCACTCATCAGCTCCTCTGCTGTAAATCTGGGCACCAGTAGGGGAGGGGCTAAGGTGAGGAGAATGGGCTACACCTCAGGCTACACTTTTTGGTGATTGAAATACATAAATGAAAACAGATTAAACTTAAATTCAACCAGTCAATTTAATGAACTTTGTTATCAGCTGTCGGTTTACATTTTGCTTTAGAATCATGTGCATTCTATTAGGCCTCATTCCCCTATCTGAGATATCTACTGCAGCCCTCATCCTCCACATACAACACCCGTTCTGCCAGTCACATTTTGTTAAAGGTCCCCAAAGCACACACACTCCTGGGTCGCTCCTCTTTTGAGTTTGATGCAGCTAGCGACTGGAACGAGCTGCAAAAATAATCAAATTGGACAGTTTTATCTCTACATTCAAAGACTCAATCATGGACACTCACTGACAGTTGTAGCTGCTTTGCGTGATGTATTGTTGTCTACCTTCTTGCCCTTGTGCTGTTGTCTGTGCCCAATAATGTTTGTACCATGTTTTGTGCTTCTACCATGTTGTGTTGTTACCATGCCGTGACTATGTGTTGCTGCCATGCTGTTATCTTTGGTCTCTCTTTATGTAGTGTCTCTTGTCGTGATGGGTGTTTTGTCCCATATTTTTAATCCCAGCCCGTCCCTGCAAGAGGCCTTGCCGTACGTCATGCCGTACGGGTTGATGAATGCGCCATCAGTCTTCCAGGCCTTTGTAGATGAGATTTTCAGGGACCTGCAAGGGCAGGGTGTAGTGGTGTATATTGATGACATTCTGATATACTCCCCTACACACGCCGAGCATGTGTCTCTAATGCGCAGGGTCCTTGGTCGCCTGTTGGAGCATGACCTGTACGTCAAGGCTGAGAAGTGCCTGTTCTTTCAGCAGTCCGTCTCCTTCCTAGGGTACCACATTTCCACCTCAGGGGTGGAGATAGAGAGTGACCGTATTTCAGCCTTGCAAAAATTGTCCGACTCCCACCATGGTAAAGGAGATACAGCGGTTCTTAGGGTTTGCCAACTACTACCGGAAAGTTTAGCCGGGGTTTTGGTCAGGTCTCTTTGGCGTTCATAGTGGAGGTGGACACGTCCGAGGCTGGGAAATGAGCTATGCTCTCTCAGCGCTTTGGTAGGCCACCGAAGCTCCACCCCTGTGCCTTCTTCTTGAAGATGCTCAGCTCAGCAGAGCGAAACTATGATGTGGGGGACCAGGTGCTGTTGGCTGTCGTCAAAGCTTTGAAGGCATGGAGACATTGGCTTGAGGGGGCTAAACGCCCTTTTCTCATCTGGACTGACCACCGCAATCTGGAGTACATCCGGGCAGCGAGGAGACAAAGTGGGCCATGTTTATCACCCGTTTTGTGTTTACCCTTTCCTACAAACCAGGTTCCCAGAACGTGAAGGCAGACGCATTGTCCCGGCTGTATGACACAGAGGAGCGGCCCATGGATCCCACTCCCATACTCCCCGCCTCTTGCGTGGTGGCACCGGTAGTGTGGGAGCTGGACACGGACATTGAGCAGGCGTTACGTGCAGAGTCCGCTCCCGTCCAATGTCCTGCGGGGTGTCTGTACGTCCCGTCTGCTGTTCGTGACCGGTTGATCTTTTGGGCCCACACGTCATCCTCCTCTGGGATTGGTCAGACAGTGCGCTGTTTGAGCGGGAGGTACTGGTGGCCTACCTTGGCTAAGGACATGAGGGTTTATGTTTCCTCCTGCCCAGTGTAAGGCTCCTAGGCACCTGCCCAGAGGGAAGCTACACCCCTTACCCATTCCACAATGGCCTTGGTCGCACCTGTCGGCGGATTTTCTAACTGATCTCCCCCCTCACAGGGTAACACCACAATCCTGGTCGTTGTGGATTGGTTCTCGAAGTCCTGTCATCTCCTCCCTCTGCCCGGTCTCCCTACAGCCCTACAGACTGCGGAGGCCTTGTTTACACACGTCTTCCGGCACTACGGGTGCCTGAGGATATAGTGTCTGATCGAGGTCCCCAATTCACGTCCAGGGTTTGGAAGGCGTTCATGGAGAGTCTGGGGGTCTCGATCAGCCTTACTTCAGCTTTTCACCCTGAGAGTAATGGGCAGGTGGAGAGAGTAAACCAGGATGTGGACAGGTTTCTGCAGTCCTATTTCCGGGACCGGCCAAGGGAATGGGCGGCGTTCGTGCCCTGGGCCGAGATGGCACAGAACTTGCTTCACCACTCCTCCACTAACCTCTCTCCCTTCCAATGCGTACTGGGGTACCAGCCGGTTCTGGAACCTTGGCATCAGAGTCAGACGGAGGCTCCTGCGGTGGACAACTGGTTTAGGCACGCGGAGGAGACATGGGAAGATGTCTGTGTTCACTTTCAGTGGGCCGTGCTACGCCAAAAAGTGAACGCAGACCGCCCCCACAGTGGGGCCCCGGTGTTTGTACCGGGGACCGGGTCTGGCTCTCGACCCGAATCCTGCCTCTCCGCCTGCCCTGCTAAAAGCTGGGTCCGCTGTTTGTGGGGCCATTTAAAGTCATGAGGAGAGTGAGCTAGTTTTGTTATAGGTTACAACTTCCCCCGATTATTGTATTAACCTCTCGTTCCATGTGTCTCTCCTCAGGCCGGTGGTGGCTGGCCCGCTCCAGGAGTCTGAGGTGCGGAGGTTCCTCCGCCCCCTCTGGACATCGAGGGGCCCCCGGCTTACTCCGTTCACTCCATACTGGATTTGAGGCATCAGGTGAGGGGCCTTCAGTATCTTGTGGAGTGGGACGGGTACGGTCTGGAGGAAAGGTGCTGCTTCCAAGCGAGGACGTGTTGGACCCTTTAATGCTGCAGGAATTCCACCATCTTCGTCCGAATCGCCCTGCGCCTCGCCCTCTGGGTCATCCCCAAGGACTAAACCAAATCAATAAGGGTGGCAAATAGTAATTAAAGACAACAGTTAAATCGGTAACTAAATCTAAAATCCAGTTGCTCCCAGTGCTGTCAAAGAAACACAACCATGCACATCAGAAATTATACCAGCAACGCTACAACTACAGCAAATCTTCCCTTCCGTTACATATACGTTGGCCTCCACTCTTCCACCCCACATAGTAACGTTTGGGACAAGCTCACCGGACACCTGGGAGTTGACAGGCTCTGTCAAACTCCCAGTAATACGTGGCCGCTGCTTCTCATCCGTACTTCGTAGCTGACTGGATTGGTAGCTGACTGGATTGGTAGCTGACTGGATTGGTAGCTAACTGAACTGGATTGGTAGCTGACTGAATTGGTAAACTGGATTGGTAGCTGACTGGATTGGTAGCTGACTGGATTGATAACTGACTGGATTGGTAGCTGACTGGATTGGTAGCTGACTGGATTGGTAGCTGACTGGATTGGTACCTAACTGGACTGGTAACTAACTGGATTGGTAGCTGACTGGATTGGTAGCTGACTGGATTGGTAGCTACCTGGATTGGTAGCTGACTGGATTTGTAGCTGACTGGATTGGTAGCTGACTGGATTGGTAGCTGACTGGATTGGTAGCTAACTGGATTGGTAGCTGGCTAGATTGGTAGCTAACTGGATTGGTAACTAACAGGCTGTGGAAATGTAGTGTTCATCATCTGCCAGGAGCATGGAGTGTGTGGTCAATCACTGTTACCAACATTTCTAAATCCTCCTACCTGATTTCAGAGAAAATAAAATAAATCTAATTTCTAATAGACCCTACCACATCCCCAAAATCACTTCCAACCACTCCCCCCAACCCTGTCCAACCTCATTGACCATACACTTCAATCTTTCCCTCTTTTCAACATACTTACAACAATATAACATGCTCCACCATTTCATCGATCATACACTCCAGACACAAACCATTCACATGCTTGCCAACCAGATGTAATGATGAGTTCAATGTACGATGTCCTAAGCGCAATCAAGCAAACACTACCTCTTCCATCCCTAATCTGACCTTTGAATCTTGGTCCACTGACCTTTCTTTGGAGGGCATAAAAATTCCAGAGCTTGCGCTTGGGTCTCTGTCAGAATGATTCAGTCTCTTCTATTTCAAGGGAACCACCACTGGCTGCAGGTGTATCAACTCAGGTAATCACCACGCAACCTAACTATAAGACGGGGCTCGCATCCAGGGATGAAAAGGGGGCAGGTCAAACAGAACGAAAGACACGTTGTAACTCGCATATACAACACATCATATCCCCCTTTTTATCAGTGGTGTAAAGTACTTAAGTAAAAATACTTTAAAGTATTACTTAAGTAGTTTTGGGGGTATCTGTACTTTATATTACTATTTATATTTTTGACAACTTTTACTTTTAGTTCACTACATTCCTAAAGATAATAATGTACTTTTTACTCCATACATTTTCCTTGACAACCAAAAGTACTCATTACATGTTGAATGCTTAGCAGGACAGTGGTTAGAGTGGTTAGAGCGTTGGACTAGTAACTGGAAGGTTGCAAGTTCAACTCCCTGAGCTGACAAGGTACAAATCTGTCGTTCTGCCCCTGAACAGACAGTTAACCCACTGTTCCTAGGCAGTCATTGAAAATAAGAATTTGTTCTTAACTTGCCTAGAAAAATAACCCTTTTTTCTAGTACCACAGGCTTCTCTTTCTAGCTCCTTGGGGTTTTGTTGCTCCTTGGGTTTCTGTTACTCCTTGGGTTTCTGTTGCTCCTTGGGCTTCTGTTGCTCCTTGGGTTTTTGTTGCTCCTTGGGTTTCTGTTGCTCCTTGGGTTTCTGTTGCTCCTTGGGTTTCTGTTGCTCCTTGGGTTTTTGTTGCTCCTTGGGTTTCTGTTGCTCCTTGGGTTTCTGTTGCTCCTTGGGTTTTTGTTGCTCCTTGGGTTCCTGTTGCTCCTTGGGCTTCTGTTGCTCCTTGGGTTTCTGCTGCTCCTTGGATTTTTGTTGCTCCTTCGGTTTCTGTTGCTCCTTGGGTTCTGTTGATCCTTGGGTTTCTGTTGCTACTTGGGTTTCTGTTGCTCCTTGGGTTTCTGTTGCTCCTTGGGTTTCTGTTGCTCCTTGGGCTTCTGTTGCTCCTTGGGTTTCTGTTGCTCCTTGGGTTTCTGTTGCTCCTTGGGCTTCTGTTGCTCCTTGAGCTTCTGTTGCTCTTTGGACCTCTGTGGCTCTTTGGTCTTCTCTGTTGCTCCTGATATTTAACATCTGTCAGGTCAGAGACCACTCAGGTAACAATCTTTCCTGGATATATCAGTTCCTCATACTTCTTTGAAAGAAGTGGTCCTCCACTGCCAATCAGCCACTGTCTTAGTTAAGGCAGGGGATCTTCTCTAGTCCAAGGAGAGTCATGGTCTACTCTACAGTCACCACTATCCATCTTCTGAAAATGTTTATTTTATGAAGAGAGTGCTATTGACTTCAGGACTTTTTATTTTGAATCAGTGTTGATGGACATTTACAGAGGTCCTCTCTTACCCATATTTGACAGAGATTGAGGGGTACTTTTTACAGGGTTGCTGGTCCAAACAACTACCTCTTTCCCTACTGTATTTATTTATTTTGGTCCTTTGCACCCCATTATTTCTATCTCTACTTTGCACATTCTTCCACTGCAAATCTACCATTCCAGTGTTTTACTTGCTATATTGTATTTACTTTGCCACCATGGCCTTTTTTTTGCCTTTACCTCTCTTATCTCACCTCATTTGCTCACATTGTATATAGACTTATTTTTCTACTGTATTATTGACTGTATGTTTTGTTTTACTCCATGTGTAGCTCTGTGTTGTTGTGTGTGTTGAACTGCTTTGCTTTATCTTGGCCAGGTCGTAAATGAGAAATTGTTCTCAACTTGCCTACCTGGTTAAATAAAGGTGAAAAAAAAGAAAGAAAAATGAGAACCAGAATTAACAATACTATTGTTTGATGATTAATTATGTTTGTTGTCATTCTAGAAAACCAGCTTAGCGGTGACACTCATTAGTTAGATTACATGATTGAAAAGTACTGTATTTGAGCTAAATCAGACTAAGAGACTGTGGTATGTGGTTTGCTATCTCCATTATACACAGACTGAGCAGATACCAGCAACAGACCAGAGACATGCCCCAAATGACTTGATTACCCAACTTATACTCAGTTTTGTCTGTCTGTCTGTCTGTCTGTCTGTCTGTCTGTCTGTCTGTGCGTGCTCTGGTGGGGTCTCTGGAACATCAGCTCTCATCCTGCGTCCCCTAACAACATCTTTTATCACCCAACCCCAGACAAACACAGCATTTGGGAGAAAGTCAGCACAAACGAACCATGTGGTTTGAGACAAACATTTTAAGAGGTTTGTTCTGTATTGGGTTCAATGTCCAGGGTTCGTATTCACAAAGAGTAAATGTATGGAACTGTTTGCAGAAATCGGCAAGTCTCTACTGGTGTCGCTACTTTGTAACATTTTGCCAACATGATAACGTTGTAGGCAGCTAGAACAGTCAGTTGCAGAACTCGGTGAACAAATCACAACAGAACAGCAACTGCCTTATCAGCTAGACGGAGGGAGCATTTATTCAGCATTTAGTGTTAACTGGCTCAGTGTTGACTGGCTCAGCTAGCAAGTAAACCCGATTTTCATAAATACTGGTCCTACAACTGAAAAACTCCTTAGCTAGATGTTGGATTAGGTAGTTAAGATTTGCTCAGGAAGAAAACTTCAACATTTTGCCCCTTTTCAACTTTTAAGGGGGGCTGAACTTCCTGATTTGGGGATGTGGTTGTATGTGAGTGTTTCTTGTGTGTGTCTTTGCCATTCAATCACAACAAACAAGGGCAGTTGTGAGTAGTGACAGCGAGATAAGCTAATAGCGTTACTATTGAGAGAAGTTTTGAAGTTGACTGACTCGCCATCTCACGATGATCAGCTAATTCAGTTTTATGTGTAGAGTAGACTAAAGCCTGACCTCGTGACAGCAACTAGTTAGCATACTGCAGTTGGCTAGCCTATCAAGCTAGATGATATATTCTATGTCAAATCCAATTATTCCAACCTAGCAAGAACCAGTCTCTGGAATGTGTTTCCTGAGACATTGGTTCTACAACACCTTGATACAAAAGTAGCTTGCAACTTGAAGTTTCAACACGTAAATAAATGTTACAGTGGAAACTATGTCAACAACTGCGAGTTGAATGCCCGGTCTTCAGTCAGCTTAGCTGTCTACACAATATTCTATAACTGGCTAGTTTTGTCTCATCTCAAGGTTCCGTTTTGGGACCACTATTGTTTTCACTACAGATGTACATTTCGATGAAACATGGTGAATCTCCAAAATTGCCTACAGTGGAAGCCTGTGTTTGAGACATAAGGAAGTGGATGGCGGCAAATGTTTTACTTTTAAACTGGGACAAAACAGAGATGAGTTCTGGGTCCCAAGAAACAAAGAGATCTACTGTTTTATCTGACAAGGTACAGTCGTCTCAAATAAAACTGTGAAGGACCTCAGTGTTACTCTGAACCCTGATCTCTCTTTGACTAATATATCAAAAATATAGGGCAGCTTTTTTTCCATCTTCGTAACATTGCAAAAAATCTTTAACTTTTTGTTAACAAATTATGCAGAAAAGCTAATCCACGCTTTTGTCACTTCTAGATTAGACTACTGCAATGCTCTCCTCTCCGGCTACCTGTACAAAGCACTAAATGATCTTCAGTTAATGCTAACAAGTTTTGCAATGGAGCCCTTTTCGTCTGAAGAAGTAAATGAACGTTTCCAGCGCTATAGGAGCTGTATCTACTACGCTTCCTTTCGGGATCACTCAGAGTTCCAATGTGACAATAGTTTTCTTGTCGAGGATTATAGGATTGAAGTGGCTTCCTTGATCAAGCAGGTCATCAGTCTACGTAAGACACTGGGTAAAACGCAGAGTGGAAAGTTGACCTTTTCTACTCCAGTGGCTTGACGGGGTTCGGGCTTGTTGGATGCATCTCCACCTTGCTGTTTTGTCGTTGTCCAGCTGGCAGGTGTTGCCTGGAGTTTGTTCGCCAGAGGAGGTATCTCCTTCCTCTCCTCCTCCATCTGATGGTGGAGTCAAAGGTGCACATTAAGAGGAGCATGTCAATCAATGATGGTCACATGTCATGAGCCATGGAAGCTAAAGACAGTGGCCTCCCGCAAAGCAGGCTACACTTCCAACGAGAGGCCCGGAGGGGATACAAACAACTAATAGTTTTGCCTCCCTGGAGCCTAATCTTCTTTCACCTTCGTTGCTGGGGGTACCTGTGCCTACTCTTTCACTTACGATTTCTAATTAGATGTTGGCCCGCTTCCGTCTCTGCTTTGAATCAAGCGGGGCTTCTCCATCTGTCGGAAGCCTGCACCAGACGCCGGGAACTACGGGCTCAAGTTATCCTGCCTCTTGCCCCTCCTTAATGGTTTCTCAGAATCCTGTGAAGCATGCGAGTCTGGGTATTTCCTTATCCTTCTCAACAGCCGTGATTTTGGACAGCTCCATGGAAAGAAATGTCACTGTTCCTTGTGCAAAACAATGTCCTATCCTGGAGCTCAAGTAAATGCCATTACTAAGCTGCTCCCGAATGTTCTACATCAGGACATGGAAATCGATTCTATTGTAGTCTTTGTGGGCTTTAATAACATTACGAAGGGCAGCAAGGAACAGTTGAAACAGGATTTTAAAGAGCTGATTGATTTCACTAATAAAAGACCCATCATATCTGGCCCTGTGCCCTCTCCGAATTGTGGCATTGAACGCTTTAGCAGGATTCTTTCTCTTCACTATTGGCTACGTGAATATTGCAGCTCAATGTGTGTAACTTTTGTTGACAATCTTGATACATTTTGGAAATAAAACACATTTTATAAGGAGGAATCCATCCAAATAATTTGGGTTTCTTGATCCTTCACAGCATTATAAGGCAGCCCTGAAAAAGTGACTGTCAGCACCAATATATGATAAGGTAATCAGTGCTACTTTTCAGCTTCTGTTTTCAATACTGATAAGTGTGTTGAAAATAGTTTATCCTGTGCCTGTTAATTTACCTCCCTGCAATGGCTCTTGTTAATTCCAATATTGAACCTACTGATTTTGTCAATAGTTTTGACAACAGTTATCTTTTGATTGCTGAACTAAATTCCACAAATAGTTATGTTAGCTACAATGGGGAGACCACTGTTATTAGCCCCTCCAATACTATCAACAGGCCTGTATTTATCTATTGTACTGCATGTGCTCACAAGCACAGATGTGTTGTATACAGTATAGCAATCTTGTGCCCAATTCCTTGAAGTCTTCTGTTAGCGCCTAAACCACAAATCCAATATGTAATGTAATCTGGTTTGTGTTGATACACTACTGGAATACAAAGACCTTAAAGGTTTGAAAATGATGCACTTAAACATACGTAGCCTATTGTCTAAAATGGATCGCATTAAGATCTGGCCCTTTCAAGCAAATTCAGATGTATTTTTCTTGTCAGAGACATGGGCAATAGAGAAAAGAATGGATTCTGAGATTGCTATAGATGGTTACAGAGTATTCGGGGCAGATTGGAATGAGGATGACACACAGCTGTACATTTCAATGAAACATGATGAAGCCCCAAAATTGCCCTTGCTAGAAGCATGTGTTTCAGACATAAGGAAGTGGATGGCTGCAAACTTTCTACTTTTAAACTCGGACAAAACAGAGATGCTTGTTCTAGGTCCCAAGAAACAAAGAGATCTTCTGTTGAATCTGACAATTAATCTGACTTGTTGTACAGTCGTCTCAAATAAAACTGTGAAGGACCTCGGCGTTACTCTGGACCCTGATCTCTCTTTTGAAGAACATATCAAGACCATTTCAAGGACAGCTTTTTTCCATCTACGTAACATTGCACATCTACGTAACATTGCACAAATCAGAAACTTTCTGTCCAAATGATGCAGAAAAATTAATCCATGTTTTTGTCACTTCTAGGTTAGACTACTCCAATGCTCTACTTTCGGGCTACCCGGATAAAGCACTAAATAAACTTCAGTTAGTGCTAAATACGGCTGCTAGAATCCTGACTAGAACCCAAAAATTTGATCATATTACTCCAGTGCTAGCCTCCAGTGCTAGCCTCTCTACACTGATGATTTCAAGGTTTTACTGCTAACCTACAAAGCATTACATGGGCTTGCTCCTCCCTATCTCTCTGATTTGGTCCTGCCGTACATACCTACACGTCCGCTGCGGTCACAAGACGCAGGCCTCCTAATTGTCCCTAGAATTTCTAAGCAAACAGCTGAAGGCAGGGCTTTCTCCTATAGCGCTCCATCTTTATGGAACGGTCTGCCTACCCATGTCAGAGACGCAAACTCGGTCTCAACCTTTAAGTCTTTACTGAAGACTCATCTCTTCAGTGGGTTATATGATTGAGTGTAGTCTGGCCCAGGAGTGGGAAGGTGAACGGAAAGGCTCTGGAGCAACGAACCGCCCTTGCTGTCTCTGCCTGGCCGGTTCCCCTCTTTCCACTGGGATTCTCTGCCTCTAACCCTATTACAGGGGCTGAGTCATTGGCTTACTGGGGTTCTCTCATGCCACCTGAGTCACTTGAGTGGGTTGATTCACTGATGTGGTCATCCAGTCTGGGTTGGCGCCCCCCCTTGGGTTGTGCCATGGCGGAGAACTTTGTGGGCTATACTCAGCCTTGTCTCAGGATGGTAAGTTGGTGGTTGAAGATATCCCTCTAGTGGTGTGGGGGCTGTGCTTTGGCAAAGTTGGTGGGGTTATATCCTTCCTGCTTGGTCCTGTCCGGGGCTGTCCTCGGATGGGGCCGCAGTGTCTCCTGACCCCTCCTGTCTCAGCCTCCAGTATTAACCAATTATATCCCCGATATATCCCCACCCACTTTGCCAAAGCACAGCCCCCACACCACTAGAGGGATATCTCTGCTTTGGATGCTAAAATGATTCGTTCTGCTTTGTTTGTAGACCTGTCTAAGGCCTTTGATATTGTTGTTCTGGTTATTCTGTTGAAGAAACTGTCATCAACTGGCCTTGGCTCTGCCAAGTGTCTTTGTTTTCTGACTATCTTAGAGACAGAACTCAGGCCATTGTGTTGGATGGAGTTAAGTTGAATTTTCAGTTGAGATTCACATTCTTTTTTACATCATAAATGTTATTTCAATCTCCATTTTGAATGGTAGTGTAATTTGGTATTTTTTGGTTAACTTATGAATGTGCTTGTATTTAGATGGACTTGTAAAATGATCTTGAATGGTAGTGTAATTTGGTATTTGGTTAACTGGTATTTTGATGGACAATGATCTATCTTTTAAGAAACATACAAATGATCTTGTTAAGAAGCTTAAATGTAAAGGGGTTTTTCTTTATTTAATTAGACCTTTATTTAACCAGGCAAGTCAGTTAAGAACAAATTCTTATTTTCAATGACGGCCTAGGAACAGTGGGTTAACTGCCTGTTCAGGGGCAGAACGACAAAATTTTACCTTGTCGGCTCAGGGGTTTGAACTTGCGACCTTCCGGTTACTAGTTCAGCGCTCTAACCACTAGGCTACCCTGCCACAATTGTCAAATCTTTTCTATTTGTTCTTGACTATTGTGATACCAACTACCGAAGTGCAACTGACTCTACTCTAGAATCCTTTGATTTGGTTTATAATAGCTCCTTTCATTTTACAACATCTGACAGTTTTAATACTCATCACTGCATCCTTTACCAAAAAAAGTTGACTGGACCTCTTTGAAGACTTCATTATTCTCTTTTTGTTTATAAAGCCCTACTCCACAAGCTTCCAAAATACAATATCTTTGTTGAAATTTAGAATTTCAAGTTATAATGCAAGGTCACAGGGTTGGTTAACGATGATGTCTCCCTTGGTAACCATAGAGTTGTGCAATAGTCTCCAGTTGGCACTTTGTTTGGATGAAATGGTGTCCCTGGGTCAAATTAGGAAATTGGTTAAGGATTTAATAGTGATGAATCTGTTTGTTTTATTTGATTGTAATGGCTGATGTGAATATTGTATATATTTTGTGCATATGTTGTGTATTTTGTATATAATTGTCTGTGTGCTAATGTGACTGTTGCTTCCGAATGAGACTCAATGTGTCTCCCTGTTTACATAAAAGTTCAGTAAAACAATATGGCTGCTAGAATCTTGACTAGAACCAAAAGAATGTGTTCCATTTTCCTGTGCTTGTCTCCTGTTAAGGTTCGGGCTGATTTCAAGGTTTTACTGCTAACCTACAAAGCATTACATGGACTTGTTCCTGCCTATCACTCCGATTTGGTCCTGCCATACATACCTACACGTACGCTACGGTCACAAGACGCAGGCCTCCTTATTGGTCCTAGAATTTCTAAGCAAACAGCTTGAGGCAGGGCTTTCTTCCTATAGCGCTCCCTATTGTATTTTTTTATTTTATTTTTAGGATCTATTTTAGTCCTCATTTGGAGTAATCTTCCAAGAGTTTTCTTAGGGGGCTAAGTCACTGGCTTACTAGTGCTCTCCCAAGCTGTCCCTATGAGGGGTGCATCAAGTTGTGCCAGGCTTTTTTTTAGCTATACTCGACTTTGAGTCGCTGCCGTGATCTTCCTGTCCGGTTTTGCTCTACCTCAGGCTCGTGTGTTGGGGGAGATCTTCGTGGCTATAATCAGCCCTGTCTCAGGGTAGTAAGTTGGTATATCCCTCTAGTGGTGTGGGGGCTGTGCTTATCTGGCTGTGCTTGTCTGGTGTCCTGTGTGATCTTAAGTATGTTCCCTCTAATTCTCCTGTCTTTCTCTCTCTCTCTCCTCCCTCTCCCGTAGGATCTGAGCCCTAGGATCATGCCTCAGGACTACCTGGCCTGAAGACTCCTGGCTGTCAAAATCCATCAGTTTAAGCTAGAGATATAGCATGAGCTGCGTCTCAATCCACCACATCCGCACTTAAACGGTGGAAGGTGGCAGAGCTACAGCGGTGTTTGTCAGACCATGAGACATCCCATCTGTGGTGGAAGGTGGCAGAGCTACAGTGGTGTTTGTCAGACCATGAGACATCCCATCTGTGGTGGAAGGTGGCAGAGCTACAGCGGTGTTTGTCAGACCATGAGACATCCCATCTGTGGTGGAAGGTGGCTGAGCTACAGCGGTGTTTGTCAGACCATGAGACATCCCATCTGTGGTGGAAGGTGGCAGAGCTACAGCGGTGTTTGTCAGACCATGAGACATCCCATCTGTGGTGGAAGGTGGCTGAGCTACAGCGGTGTTTGTCAGACCATGAGACATCCCATCTGTGGTGGGAGGTGGCTGAGCTACAGCGGTGTTTGTCAGACCATGAGACCTTATTCCTTATGATTGATTTGTTGACTGTCAGAATAACACATTCATAAATGGCAAAACAATGTGTTTCTATGGGCTACAGTAGTAAAGGCCAAATTCATACATTTTTTTTAAATCAATTTTTTAAATCAATTTTTTTAGACTTACATGGATCCTAAAATTCTAAATCAAATAGCTAAATGATCCATGATATGACATCTTAAAACAATTCCACGTGTCAGCTTAGAAGTTAACAAATATCAGGGCAGAAAAATGTTGTGTTATTTGAGTGACATAAATATCGTTCAAAAGTTTGTGGTCACTTAGACATTTGCTTGTTTTTGAAAAAAAAGCTACTTATTTTTGAACGGTAGTGTATGTCTATCAGCTGTTGCTCATCTCAACTCTTGACTATCTATCACCATTTTCAGGCTAACACTCTTGAAGAACCTATTTCACACTTTTCGCTGGCTTATTCTTCATCACAGCGATATCACAGCTTCGCTTGCCAAATTTCCCTAAGGGAATTGAAGTGTTGGCAGTCAGAATGTGTGTGTCCATGCATGCGTGTGTGTGTATGTGTGTGTGTGTGGGGGGGGGGACAGATTGGGGACAGATGGAGGTCCTGTGGAACCCAGTTCCAGATGGAGGATTTTAATTTGATCACCCTGTTGCAGGATAACTTTCCTGCAGGTATTGTAATACTTGTAGTGTATTTAAAGTTTCCAGTTAGAAATTTCAGACTTACGAAAAATGCATCAAAAACACAAAAATATATTTTAATTATAATCCAGGTAATAATTCACATTTCCTGTTGCAGCAGGATTATTTTCCTGCTGTAGCAAACTGGCTGAAATTAAGATCCTACATCTGTAGCAGTGTATCTAAGTATCACCTCCAGAGACGGTGTTCGCTCATGTGTCTGTGTGTGTGTCAAAGTGTGACAGTCAATGACCAAGGGAATGTGTGAAATGGACCCGCTCATCCCCCCCCCAAGTACGGTGTGAATCTGCAGCTGGCGCACATGCCAACCTCTGGAATGCCAATTGGTGTGCAGGGGGCTAGTTTGGCATTGGTGTATACATATGGAATGGGGCCACAAACAACGCTATGTTTGTCTAGAGCCTGGAATGGAGTGGTGGGGAACAGGGCATAGGGACTCAATCTGCCCCATTAGGAAACATGTGTTTTAGGACTAAATCATTAAGACTAGATAGAATTCAGCTTCATATCAAACATCATACTTAGTCCCCCTTGTCCTCCTCAGTGTGGGTGGAACATAAGACCGCAACAATCTTCTACCACTAGAATCCATCTCTGGCCTCAGCTTGTGCACTTTCCCATGAGAGACCCATCTCTTCCAGCTCAGCCACCTCTGTCCTGTCCCATGAGAGACCCATCTCTTCCAGCTCAGCCACCTCTGTCCTGTCCCATGAGAGACCCATCTCGTCCAGCTCAGCCACCTCTGTCCTGTCCCATGAGAGACCCATCTCATCCAGCTCAGCCATCTGTCCTGTCCCATGAGAGACCCATCTCGTCCAGCTCAGCCACCTCTGTCCTGTCCCATGAGAGACCCATCTCTTCCAGCTCAGCCACCTCTGTCCTGTCCCATGAGAGACCCATCTCTTTCAGCTCAGCCACCTCTGTCCTGTCCCATGAGAGACCCATCTCGTCCAGCTCAGCCACCTCTGTCCTGTCCCATGAGAGACCCATCTCGTCCAGCTCAGCCACCTCTGTCCTGTCCCATGAGAGACCCATCTCGTCCAGCTCAGCCACCTCTGTCCTGTCCCATGAGAGACCCATCTCTTCCAGCTCAGCCACCTCTGTCCTGTCCCATGAGAGACCCATCTCGTCCAGCTCAGCCACCTCTGTCCTGTCCCATGAGAGACCCATCTCATTCAGCTCAGCCCCCTCTGTCCTGTCCCATGAGAGACCCATCTCGTCCAGCTCAGCCCCCTCTGTCCTGTCCCATGAGAGACCCATCTCGTCCAGCTCAGCCACCTCTGTCCTGTCCCATGAGAGACCCATCTCTTCCAGCTCAGCCACCTCTGTCCTGTCCCATGAGAGACCCATCTCTTCCTGCTCAGCCACCTCTGTCCTGTCCCATGAGAGACCCATCTCTTCCTGCTCAGCCACCTCTGTCCTGTCCCATGAGAGACCCATCTCGTCCAGCTCAGCCACCTCTGTCCTGTCCCATGAGAGACCCATCTCTTCCTGCTCAGCCACCTCTGTCCTGTCCCATGAGAGACCCATCTCTTCCTGCTCAGCCACCTCTGTCCTGTCCCATGAGAGACCCATCTCTTTCAGCTCAGCCACCTCTGTCCTGTCCCATGAGAGACCCATCTCGTCCAGCTCAGACACCTCTGTCCTGTCCCATGAAAGACCCATCTCTTCCAGCTCAGCCACATCTGTCCTGTCCCATGAAAGACCCATCTCTTCCAGCTCAGCCACCTCTGTCCTGTCCCATGAGAGACCCATCTCTTCCAGCTCAGCCACTTCTGTCCTGTCCCATGAGAGACCCATCTCTTCCAGCTCAGACACCTCTGTCCTGTCCCATGAAAGACCCATCTCTTCCTGCTCAGCCACCTCTGTCCTGTCCCATGAGAGACCCATCTCTTCCAGCTCAGACACCTCTGTCCTGTCCCATGAGAGACCCATCTCTTTCAGCTCAGCCACCTCTGTCCTGTCCCATGAGAGACCCATCTCGTCCAGCTCAGCCACCTCTGTCCTGTCCCATGAGAGACCCATCTCTTCCAGCTTAGCCACCTCTGTCCTGTCCCATGAGAGACCCATCTCGTCCAGCTCAGCCACCTATGTCCTGTCCCATGAGAGACCCATCTCTTCTAGCTCAGCCACCTCTGTCCTGTCCCATGAAAGACCCATCTCGTCCAGCTCAGCCACCTCTGTCCTGTCCCATGAAAGACCCATCTCTTCCAGCTCAGCCACATCTGTCCTGTCCCATGAAAGACCCATCTCTTCCAGCTCAGCCACCTCTGTCCTGTCCCATGAGAGACCCATCTCTTCCAGCTCAGCCACCTCTGTCCTGTCCCATGAGAGACCCATCTCTTCCAGCTCAGACACCTCTGTCCTGTCCCATGAAAGACCCATCTCTTCCTGCTCAGCCACCTCTGTCCTGTCCCATGAGAGACCCATCTCTTCCAGCTCAGACACCTCTGTCCTGTCCCATGAGAGACCCATCTCTTCCTGCTCAGCCACCTCTGTCCTGTCCCATGAGAGTCCCATCTCGTCCAGCTCAGCCACCTCTGTCCTGTCCCATGAGAGACCCATCTCGTCCAGCTCAGCCACCTCTGTCCTGTCCCATGAGAGACCCATCTCGTCCAGCTCAGACACCTCTGTCCTGTCCCATGAGAGACCCATCTCTTCCAGCTCAGCCACCTCTGTCCTGTCCCATGAGAGACCCATCTCTTCCAGCTCAGCCACCACCGTCCTGTCCCATGAGAGACCCATCTCTTCCAGCTCAGCCACCTCTGTCCTGTCCCATGAGAGACCCATCTCTTCCTGCTCAGCCACCTCTGTCCTGTCCCATGAGAGACCCATCTCGTCCAGCTCAGCCACCTCTGTCCTGTCCCATGAGAGACCCATCTCTTTCAGCTCAGCCACCTCTGTCCTGTCCCATGAGAGACCCATCTCTTTCAGCTCAGCCACCTCCATCCTGTCCCATGAGAGACCCATCTCTTCCAGCTCAGCCACCTCTGTCCTGTCCCATGAGAGACCCATCTCTTCCAGCTCAGCCACCTCTGTCCTGTCCCATGAGAGACCCATCTCTTCCTGCTCAGCCACCTCTGTCCTGTCCCATGAGAGACCCATCTCGTCCAGCTCAGCCACCTCTGTCCTTCCCCATGAGAGACCCATCTCGTCCAGCTCAGCCACCTCTGTCCTGCCCCATGAGAGACCCATCTCTTCCAGCTCAGCCACCTCTGTCCTGCCCCATGAGAGACCCATCTCTTCCAGCTCAGCCACCTCCGTCCTGTCCCATGAGAGACCCATCTCTTCCAGCTCAGCCACCTCTGTCCTGTCCCATGAGAGACCCATCTCGTCCAGCTCAGCCACCTCTGTCCTGTCCCATGAGAGACCCATCTCGTCCAGCTCAGACACCTCTGTCCTGTCCCATGAGAGACCCATCTCTTCCAGCTCAGCCACCTCTGTCCTGTCCCATGAGAGACCCATCTCTTCCAGCTCAGCCACCTCTGTCCTGTCCCATGAGAGACCCATCTCTTCCAGCTCAGCCACCTCTGTCCTGTCCCATGAGAGACCCATCTCTTCCTGCTCAGCCACCTCTGTCCTGTCCCATGAGAGACCCATCTCGTCCAGCTCAGCCACCTCTGTCCTGTCCCATGAGAGACCCATCTCGTCCAGCTCAGCCACCTCTGTCCTGTCCCATGAGAGACCCATCTCGTCCAGCTCAGCCACCTCTGTCCTGTCCCATGAGAGTCCCATCTCGTCCAGCTCAGCCACCTCCATCCTGTCCCATGAGAGCCCCATCTCTTCCAGCTCAGCCACCTCTGTCCTGTCCCATGAGAGACCCATCTCTTCCAGCTCAGCCACCTCTGTCCTGTCCCATGAGAGACCCATCTCTTCCAGCTCAGCCACCTCTGTCCTGTCCCATGAGAGACCCATCTCGTCCAGCTCAGCCACCTCTGTCCTTCCCCATGAGAGACCCATCTCGTCCAGCTCAGCCACCTCTGTCCTGTCCCATGAGAGACCCATCTCTTCCAGCTCAGCCACCTCTGTCCTGCCCCATGAGAGACCCATCTCTTCCAGCTCAGCCACCTCTGTCCTGTCCCATGAGAGACCCATCTCTTCCAGCTCAGCCACCTCTGTCCTGTCCCATGAGAGACCCATCTCTTCCAGCTCAGCCACCTCTGTCCTGTCCCATGAGAGACAATCATTGTATTTCTATGAGTTATACAGACCCGTTGGCAGAACCAACACTTCAGCTGGGCATTTAATTGTGTTGCCCATTTTTTTATGATAGACATATCACTGTTTAGTATAGAGAAATGTATGTGTGTAGGTATATGATGTCGTGGTATCGCCTAACAAAATACAGACTTTAATATGAAACGGAGAGTATCCTCTAATGTCTTTACCAATAACTCTCCACGCATCAGTAGCCATGCATTCAGTGCAAGGACACTGCGTTGGTTATGACTGTGTAATCGATTATCAGAATCTTGA